>NC_061109.1:49686877-49792881 GCF_015104395.2 Macrobrachium nipponense
GGTAAACGTAGATGTCAACAATGGCAGGTATAGAAAAACTGGTTGGGTTGGGGGAGCTAAGGTGAAAGGAGAACTGGATCTTCTACTAAAAGATTCAAGCAGAGTCGGGGGAAACTATGTTACCCGCCGCAACTGACTGAAAATTTCAGGTGCTTCCAAGGACTTTAGGTAATGGACGCTTAAATACTGGTCGGTCGATTTTCCATCCCAGTTAATCTTTTTTTAAATCATTCGAAATTCATGTGTTGGAAATAGTTGAATTGAGGTGGCCAACTGCCCTCCTGACATCATGTAACTTTAGGGAAGGAATCAGGGTTGGCTTGCTTAATAAAAAGTAGCAGGATTTGTTGCCTGACTAACCTTTAGGTAGAATAAAGGTACCGACCTTTTGTTCTCTTATAAAGAGGGGACCCACGAAGGGATGGAGGATGGATTCCCTGGCGACAGAAAGGCTCGTAATGGTCTATACTGGACAAAGAGAAAACATCTTGATGGAAGGGGGTAACCAAACCTTCCATGGTTCCCACCTCATCCTAAAAGGATCCATCATTCTTTGCTATAAAACTACGTTCCGGAGAAAGTAGAACTTCCCCTGTGGGAAGAAATTCCTATAATGATTTGGGATCTTCTGGATAACTCCGACAGTTCTGAAAATTCTAGCCCTCCTGAAGCCAAGCTTAACAAAAAATTAAGAGTCTTTCCTCAAGAGCATTATAAATGAACATTGTTCGTATTATCTGTTTTTCTGAAGCCAGCCTTTAGAACATCATTTAAGAACCACGGACACTGACGTAGGCCTCCCACTGAAGGTCTCGCATCTAGCACCAAGCCGTGGGAATAGACGGAGAAGTAAGAGTCTGTCAAGTCTATGCTGAACCCGAGTTGAAAAAATCTTTTTCAATGGCCGACATTGATTTGTCGGTAATAGTTGCTAGCTGCTAAGCCTTTTTCAAATAAAGATTCCTGAAAAACGGATATAGCTGAATTGATTGTCCATGATTCTAATATCTGATTCTCTTGAGAAGGATGCCAACTTTTTGACTGGGGAGGGCAGCATCATACTGTCTCAAAGTTGAAATCTCTCTTATCTGATTCCAAGAAAAGAATATTTCGAGGATCAATATTCGGCGGTCTCTTTTCGACCCTCCGAACTTCATGAAGGTTCCATAAAGTTTAGGGTTTTGAGAATTCCTGAGGATCGCGAACACAGTCTTCGTTTCTGTACCTAAACTGGGAGAGCCTGGGATTGGGGTGAATTCGAAGGAGGACGAAGACCCAGTTCCAATAATGAAGGGAGGGTACCAATTGCTTTCTTGGTGCCGTCCAGGGGGTCTTGGGGCTACTAGAGCTACTTGACCCTTGACGTTCTAGTTTGTTTGTTCAGTAAACCTTCAGGAAAGAAGATTCCACTGAGGAAAAGACCATAAAATCTTCTCCCATTTGGGTTTCCAGTCTATGGAATGGGACTAGGGCTCCGTGGCATAGGCCAAAGGGAGTTCCATGGTTGGGGGGGTTACCAATAACATGGGAGTTTGTGGTTCCACTTATTGGGATGGCGAATAGATCCACTTGTTAAGACCCTGGAACCCTTCCGTGAGAATCCATTGGAAACGAAACTGGTTGTCCAGTGACCATTCCGACTCCAGAGGAAAACTGATCGGGATATTGGAGCATCTGCATATGACGTTTCTCACTTCCAGCTATTATGGGAGGTGGAGGAGAGGTGGCCAACTGAACTTTTGTCCGCCAGGGAGAAGAATGGTCTACCATGACCATGATTCAGATGTCGTTGACTTGGGAGCCTCCCCTTTTGTTTACACAACTGGCCTATATACCACCTGCGCTGTCTAAAACTAGCCTTTATGTGGGAGTTCTTTGGCGGACGTAACCGTTTTTTAGAGTCAAGAAACACTGCCATTGCTTCCCAGTACATTTATTTGTGAAGCTGACGGAACTGGGGTGGACCAGGTTCCTTGAACCTTCTTGAACTGTTAGAATATCCCCCCCACCCCAGCCGCTTCTAATGAAGCGGTTCCGTGTGGAATGGTAATCCCCCGGAAGGAAGGAAACTGAAGGGGTGTACTTGATATTGACCAGGTTCTGACTGACCTTTTGCCCAAGGGCGTAGGACGATTCCCCGCAGAATCTGTGGGGACTGATGCATCTTTGTCCCTGGAGCCTGAACATTTTGCTCCGTGGAGCGCCAGATTCTGGGTTAGGCGTCGTTTCAGTTTGGCTTTCATCCAAACAGATGCTTTTGGTCACTGATGCAAATTGGAGTGAACCCAGAATCCTTATCCTAGGGTTCTCCTTGAAGCCAAGTTTGGTGTCCTAGAAATTGCTTAATACTGACTTCGCCCTATTTCTTTTTCTCTTGGCTTGATGGAATCGAACAGAGTATGGGAGGATAGATTCCATTGAATGCCCAGCCCCACTGAAAGTTTGGGACTCCGGAGTGAGTCCTTGATTTTGATTCCTGTTTATCTTTGCGGAAACCCAATAGAATCCTCCAGGGAACCGGATTATCTTCAGTGTTGACTTTGCGACATTCCTTCGAACTGTTGGAGCCCCAAATTAATTAACCAATCGTCGGAGATACGCTACCTACCATGATCCCTTGCTACCCTCTAAGTTTGTTGGACGACCACTTCCGCCAAACTTTGTGAACACCCTAGGGTTGCCACGTTCAGACCGAAGGGAACTACCTTGGAAGGAGGAATGCTTGATCTCCTATCTTGAAGCCCAGGTAAGGGCGAACAGTGTCTTGCAATAGGGATATGATAGGTAATGCGTCTGTAAGGATCGATAGGAGGTGGTGACGGCCCCACGGGGGAAGGTAAGGGTCCGACACCTGCGAGATGGTGGAGCAATCTTGACCTTGTCAGCGCGAAATGGACCAAGTTTTTTAAAAACGGGACAAGTCTAAGATTACCCTTCTTTTTTGTGAGCCTTTGTTTGGAACGCTTGAACAATGCGCCCTTGGAAAACTTTAATGTGTTGACTCTCGCTATTGCTCCTTTCCTGAATGGAGGTCCTCCGCGTACTCGTCAATTCTTTTGCTGGAAGTTGAAGGAAAAGGCGTTCTTGGGTGGTGGCGGCGGATTCCGCAACCCAACCTCAAACCCAGGTCCTTTCGACACAATACTTTGTGCCCATTTGTGCTGAATCCCCACCCGGTGGCGGAATAGAAACAGCCTCCCTCCCTACCTGGAAGTTCTCCATTGTTGCTGGTAACCTCCGCGGCACATCCCCGGAAGTGTTTTTCCTCTATTAACGGGACCTTCCTGATTCCTCCTCTGACGAAAAGGGATCCTTATCCCTCTGCCTCCCCTAACCCGAGCCGGTCATATTTATTATTTTTTTACTGGCTGCTTGAAAAGGAGGCCTGGCCTTCGAACACCTGGTTGAAGGCTGGGGAGGGCGACAGCGTAAGCGGTGGAAGGTTGAGGCTGGGGGAAAGAAATCCATATGATCGGGGGCCTGTGATTGGGCCTTGGAGTTAGAGGGTTGGGCCACCGCCTGGCACCAACGGAACAGGCCGAAAAACAGGCTGGGCGAAGCGTTGTTGTTTCTTTTTTCTTTTGGTAAGGCCTGGAAACGTCTGGGTTTCCTCCTGAGCCCTTACCCCTCACTGCTTGGTCCCTTGGCGTTCTCTTCGCAGGGTGAGACCCCAACGATCCTTAAGGCTTTGGTTAAGCCATTGTAGCTTCCCAGCCTGGACCATACCTTTACCATTGGGGGGACAATCGGGGAAATAGGTCCTGCTCCCAGATGGTTTGTGATGAAAGCAACTTACTTCGGCTTCATGACCGAAATAGTTTTGTTACTTCCTTCTGGTGGACATGCTTCCGACAATTCGTTCTGGCTGTGGCGAACATCAAACATGTCCAGACTGAACCGGTTGTTTGTGTCCAGTTGACCTTGGTTGATACGCTTTAAATAGTGGCCTCGGAACCGCGTCAAGCAATGGTAGCCACTTTCCGTCCATGGCCATGGTGTTTAATAGGGCCTGGCTATCCTAGACTTGGTGCCTCAAACTCCGCCTGAATGAGGCTGTCCGGAAGTTCTAGGCGATTCTTCTCACCAAACTGATTCCATAGCACAGTCCCTGGTTTGAGGTTTGCCCTCGCCGGAAAAAAAGTGTTTTTGGGCAGGTCTTCCCACAAATTTCCCTCCTGTTGTAGGGAAGCAAAGGAGATGTGGGGGTTCTGCTTCCTTTAGCTGTGGTAACGGACATCCCCTTCCCTTTGGGGGCCGCTGGGATAGTGACCGTAGCGATTTTGGTAAGGAAGGGAAGCGGAGTTCCCTCTTTCCATTGTGAAAAACAATGGTGAATGGGGGACTCTTAAAAAGGTTTTTCAATCATTCGTGTTTGAACAATGCCATGGTCCTCTAAGCACCTGAGCCATTCTCTTTTAGTGAGCCTAGGTCACGTGAATAGAGGACTGTCTCTTTAGGGACCTTGTCCATCTCGGCTCATGGGCTGCGTCAGTGAGTCTGGCGTAGCCAATGAACGGGTGAGCTGGCTAGTTAACCCTCCTGGGTATAACTCTAAGTCCTTCAATCCTTCGAGTTATCCCACACTCCGGGAAGTGAAAATAAGGCCGTCCATGGAAGGGGGCGTATGACGCCACCCTCCAGGGGTTTTATTCATAGCGAACGGAGGCAAGAGAGGTCATAGATGTTGGAAGCTGAAGCCATAACCACTGTGCCGAAAGGTGGGGGAGTGAGTAGCTAGAGGAGCCTGGCTAAGTTTCGGCGATTGATGTTATCCTGGGAGGTGATCCCTGTCGGACAACCGGGAGAACATCTGCTTCCATTACTGTTTTTGAGAGAAAACTGAGCCAAATCCCCCATGTGTGTGTTTGTAACAGACCAGCATTGGGTGATCCAAACACAAAGCCGGAAGCTGCTGTCGGGATGTGGGCGGTTGGGGTAACTCTGAACAGGGTACCAAGGGGAGTAGGAGAAACCGGCTTGGACCGTTTTCCGCCGGAGTTATGTGATCATCCTCCTTGGAAGACCTACTCCTTGAGGATTTGGCGCCGGCGACCCAGAAGCTACTAGACTCAATCTGCTCCGGGGTTCGTAGTCCGGAGATTGCCGAGATGTTGACGCCGAACGAAGTCCTTTTTGGTGGACTACGACGACGTTTTCTTGCTTAGGGTTTTCACAAACCGTCGTCTGTCCTTTGAACCTTAGGTCTTTACGGAAGCTATCAGGAGAAGTATAAAGGAGACTCAGCTCCTGTAAAAGCCTTGGAATGGAAGCTGGTAGGAGTTAAGTAGGAGTAGGAAGAACCCAGTGGGTCCCAAACCCCGGGCCCAAGGGAAGCCCTTGGGCGTTCCAACGTTACCTACCTCGACCAAACAGGTCGTCAACACCTACCATTGGAGTTCAATATTTCAGATCCAGTGTCTCGAAGAGGAACATCTCGACGAGATGTCCTTGGCCTGGGTTCAACTCAACGAAGCGGCGAGGCTGGTTGCTGAATCGCCGCTATAGTCTGGGGCTGCCTCTGCCGGGTTCGGACCGTAAAACCCGTTGGACTTGCCACCGGGGCGGAAGATTCTAGGACATGCCAACCTCTTTCTCAAGAAAGGTAGGGGCTGTCCCTTGGCGGCGTTCTTGCCAAAACCCGCCGACTCCGAACCCAAGCCCTCAGGGTTTGCCAGGGCGTGTCTCTAACCAGCAAGGAGCCTGGAAGAGGGGAGGGGTATTTGTTAGTTTTAAGTTTAAACTTAAGATTAAAACTTGCAAGAAATCGGCTTAGTCTAAAAACCTGGGTGGATGCGAGATCCCATATCAAAACAGCTTAAGTTTAAAATAATGAGATTAAAATTAAACTTAAGAAACTATAACCTTGTAGGGATTAGCCGAACGGAGTTGGGAATCACTTTACCCCGTCTAAGAGCTGGCTCACCAGGCTCGTTAGCAAATAGTGCAGGTCTCGTGGAACCAGACTTGAAGATTCCCCGTATGCGGAGATCCGCCGGCATGGAGCATGGGATCTGCAGACTTCATGCCCACAGGGGTACCTGGAGCATGGCCATTGCAATCTGGAATGCCTCACAGTTGGGCGTGGTCCTGTAAGTGAAAAGAATACATGAGCATCATTAAAAGATATCACTTACAGGCTATAGGGCTAAAAGAACTCCGCCTGTCATGCCGGAGCGCGAAAAAATTTTGGCATAACCCCTCCCTTACCGCCGCCTGAATAGGGGCTCAGAAAACCCCACCGGGAGATATCCTGGGTGTGAGTAGGTTAACGGAGGGATTGGCTTAAGGTAGCTTTAAATTAAACTATTCCTTATAAGTTGAAATTAAATGCTAAATAACTTAGTTAAACCTAAAGGCCATTAGAAACGTACCAGGAATAAATCCGAGTGGCGCGGCGGGTGTGTCGTGTCGCGATATCAGCGCAGACGGGGTGGTTAGGGAAGGGAAGACCAACTGTAACAGCTTGCAGTCCGCCCGCAAGGGCGGTGGAACTAGCCACCTATCCCACGTGGATTAGCCGGGGAAGCTCCCGGTAAATTAAAGCGCAACCAGTAAGACCGGGGGAAAGGAAGGGCCGGAGAGGGTGCGAAACAAGACCTCGAGCTAGCCAACGGAGCGATGGAGGTAACGACGGAGGGGGAAGGCCAGCCCCCCCCCCCCCCCTTAGTCATCCGAGCGCGCCCGTGAAGCCAGAGGAAACGGGTCGGGTCCAGTCTGGGTCTATGTCCAGACCCCCCCTAACTCCTCCCCGCCTAGGAAGAGAGGGAGGCAGGCCACGGGTATTGGTGGAGGCGGGCAGGGGGGGGGGCTAGGATAGGACCAAACCCCCCCGGCCCGCCTATGGAAGAGCGGGTGAGGTGAGGGAAAAGGTTTGACCCTGGACAGGCGGCCTGGCTGCTCCGTGATCCACGTAGTGACCACGGACTGCGGTAACATGCGAATACAAATGAAAACAATATATCCTAGGATAAAGCAAACCAACTTAATCAAGGAGAGATGCCTATTAGAGGAAATCAAGACCTTCTCCCTGAAACTGAAGAGCGGAAGCCAATAGTGGTGGATACCAATAAAAACTAACCTAAGGGCCTAAGGTACGTGAAATTGCCAGACGCCGTAGGCTAATCCTAAAAAAAAATAAAATGACCGAAAAAATCAACTTAACGTAAAGGAAAAAAAGAAAATAAATCAGTAGGGAAGAAAAAATTCCAGGAGTGTACGACTAACCCGAAAGAAAGTCTACCCACTCAAAGCTAGCCGGGGCCAGAATACTAAGAGCTGTGGCTAGGGTCTGGGATGGAAGATGCCTACGCAAGGTGAAGAAGACATGCATGCCATGGACATAAATACCCCAGTAGGCTGGACCCCACCTAACATAAAATAGCTAACTAACAATAAAGAGCGTAAGGTAAAATAAGGGCGGAATGTTTCTCTGGGTATGGAAGACCGAGAACGAAAACCCGCCACGAGGCAGAACCGTGCTGCCATGCTCCCGACCCAAAGAGCCCAGTATTTCTACCTAAATAAAAAACGGCAAAATTAACTGACTCCAAGGACGGAAAAAACACTCCAATAGCAATAAAACAAAATGATTACTTAACTTAGCTGTCTGGCGATGGGCTGTACGCTCCATGATAATAAATCCAAGATAGGGGCACAAAAAATACACAGAGCAAAAAAGGGCACGTGTTGTACGCGGCGTGCGCTAACTGCAAACGGATGGGCCCCCACCAGATTGGCGCAGTGCAGTCGGCAGCCATGGGATGGAGTAGTAAGTAGTTGGCTGCCCGCTCTTGTGGGGTGTCGGCTCCCCTCTAGTGGGGGTTTTTCTTTGTAGGGGTGGGAGATTTTCTATTGGCAAGTGGTTCGGATGGTAGTGGTCTCACTCGGCCATATGTGTTCATAACCGGACCCCCACCCTCTTGGAAGGGTGGAGTGGAGTCAGTAGTACTGAACCTTTTCTTTATTTTAATTTAGTTCTCTGGGTAATGTGTTTTAGTACATTTACCTTATGAAATAATGGATTAAAGGATAGTTTCGCAGCAGCGACATTCACGAAACGAACTGAGCCCAGAAAAACATATGTACTATCACTATTCCTTGGTTCGGTTTGTCCGGGAGTTGGTCGGTGGAACAGTGGAGGAAAGTTTTATGAGAAAGGCCAGTACAAGAAAGAATGGAGACGACGCCATCTTGGATGACCCAAGTGTCCGCCCGGCTTCTTTTTGGTATCGGCAATTACACCAAGATGCCTCCATTAATGTTTCGTCACCTGACTTTTTGATTTTTCCCATAGCCCCTTCAATTTTTTCTTTCTAGTGATTCGCTATCGGAAACTCCGGGAGGAGTTTTGGGTAGTTTTTATGAAAAAATTAAGCTTCGTTTGTTCCCTTGGAGGGAGGGGGAAGGGGGAACATGGACCCTTCTTTGTTCTAGGTGCTGGCTCCCGATGACCCAAGAGATTGGGCGGTACGTGGACAAGCTTTGTAATGCCTAACCATGGGCGTGGTCCCAACCTTGGAAGGCTTGTTGTCTCATTATATGGTCAGTCTCAATTCCAGCGGAGCCCGACAGGCACTGAATTTTGTTCCTCATCCCCCTGGCCTGCACTTTTTGGGAACTAATGCCACGGCCTACGTCAACAACCTTTCAATGTTTCTGGCGATGCAGCAACGTTGATTGGTAGTTCTGCTGCAAATGCAGGGGATTGCCAAAGCAGCCAGCCCAGCTCAGTTCTCCCCTACAAGGATTGGGGGGGGTGACGTCACAACCGGGCGTCAAGAAACCGTCCACAGCCTACTGCTTTCCTCGAATCTACTTCTCTACCCCTCCCTGAAGCCAAATACGCTTTCTGACTTCGTTGGTACACACAGGATCTAGCGGAGAAGTTTAGTTAAGAAAGACAAAAAGGGAAAAGGGCGTGATTCGTCGCCTTCTTCGTCTTTTTCCTCTAGCTCAGCGTCATCTTCTAAGTTCGATGACGTTCCTCATGCGCTGTACCACCAGTCAGCGTTTGGAGGATACGGACTTCATTGATTGATCCTCGGGACCAAGAGGGAGAATAGGTGACTTCTTCTTTATTTTGTTCGGGCCAGGACCTGTCACCATCCCAGTCAGGAAGAAAGTCAAGAAGTCCAGGGTGGCCTGGTAAGCTTAAGTGGACTGTCTGCTATGGGGATGACATTGTCAACTTATGAAAGAATAAAAAATAGAGTTATTATTTCTATCTATGCAGAAAAACGATGCCAGTGCATGCTTTCCAGTAAGTTTCATCAAGCCAATTATTTTTAAAACAAATAATGAACGATATAGCGGTTTTTTTTTAAATGACCTTCAATCGTAACTGCGTTGTCTTGTTAATGAACTGAGTTTGACAGGATCGTTTTTGCGATGTTTATTTTTGCATAATTATAAGTGATTTTTTTCAAGAATTTTTTTTTCTTCGGAAATTTCTCATACATCCTAAGGTAGCAAATGAAAAGGTCTAGTGTGAGAGGAGGCGAGCTGGCTTCAGAGGGTTGTTAGTTTATAGGCGAGACTCGGAGAATGACTCAGGTACTCCACAGGACGGCAAGGGGGTTGTACGCACGTTACGCACGTTGCTTTTGGTTACTATCTATTTCAAGTTGTTTTCATAACTTCTTAGTGAAAACTTTCTATAGCAACTGCCGAAGTTACCTAAGATCAAGAAGGGTACTCAGCAACTAAGGCTAGCAAAACATTAGCGAAGGAGAGGATGTTTAGTGCTGAAAGAAAAAACAATGAAAATTCATTGTGTTATCAGCTCCGTCATTGTTTTATGTCACGCCGTCAACATCATTGTGTTCGTGTCACACTTAGGGTATTAAAATGCCACTTTTAGGGGGCGGAGGACCAGGATTTTTGATGCTAGAAATCAACAATAAAAGACGTACAAATAAAGTAATTATAATAACTGTTTGTTTTGACTTTTGTTTATAAGAAAAAAGTTGGAAAATTTTACATAGCAAATCTTTGTGAGCTCATAACTCAAAAACATACTTAATTCGCCATTTGGTTGGTAGCCATTACTCGGAGTGTTTATTTTTATTTCCCAAAGTTTTAGCGAGAAAGATATCATTTAGGAAAGATGGAATAAAAATCCCATAATTCCTTGTGAAGCCAATTTTTTCTTTCTTTCCTTTTTTTTTAACAATTTTTTTGAATGTCTAGAAAAAAAAAAAAAAAAAAAAAAAAAGAAAAAAAAAAAAAAAAAAAAAAAAAACAAGGAGTCATAAAAAAAAAAAGAAATTCTGTTTCACACAGGATTATTATCCGTATATAAAGTAGTTTTTTATGGTATGATTTTCAATACAACTGCATATCAATATTAGAACAGAGAAAGATTGTGCTACCTAAATTTTTTTTTGAAATTATAATTTTTGGGCCTAATAAAACTAAAAGTTTTTTGCTCAAATGACTTTAAATTTTTGTATGATGAAAGTTATTATATACATCTAAAATAGTTTATGGAAAATTATGTATTTTTGTATAATAAAAAAAATAAAAAAAAGACCCAACCAACAATAGCGGACGGTCCCTTAAACAGCTAACGGACGAAAGCCTTTATTACAAGTGTCCTGAACAAGCGGAAGCGTAGACGGTCGGTGGGCTAGCGGCCGATGGGCGGAGATGCCAGTAGAGACTATAACAAAGAGTCCCTAAGAGAGACTAACAATGCTGTTGGTAAAATCAAAGATGTGGTGCCAAAGCGTGGCCAACAACAGAATAAAGAAGCAGATACCAGTTTTGCCTAGTAAGACCTTTTTTAAAATACAGATAAAAGGATAAAAGAGCTGTCATTAAAAAGTCGAAATAGTTAGGAGGGTTGGTAACCTCGTGTGATATGTTTGGTGGATGGGCTGTTGTTTTGCTTCAGATGAGCGATCAAGGCTGAATTCTCCAACGGGTGTTGGTTGGAGCTGATACAATCAAAGTCATTGAAGAGGAAATTAGCTCGGTTTCCGAGAGAGCTTTCATGCTTGGAGGTATAGGCGAGCTTCTCGCCTCTAGATCTGGTGAAGCAGAGAAGGAGTTAGGTCCGGTCCTCCGTTTCTCCTACTGACTTTATTCGGGATCGAGCCGTCGGCGGCCATCAAGAGATCAAAGATGCTGCGGCCGCTTGGATCAGGACGGCCGATGAAGCACCCAGAACGTTTGTCAGAGACGGATAGGAAGATGAGCTTAGCGTTCTCCCATGTGGCTGAACACAGTATGCTTTAGAAAACCAGAGAAATGGAGAAACCAAGAAGTTCTGGGCGTTCATATGCGAGGTGATTGAGTTTTGATTCGTTCAATTCAATAACCTTTGTTTCGGTGAGTACGGAGTACACCTGCCCAGTATGCCTTCCTCAGGGATTGACATGGTGTTTTGGCACTTGAAACGGATACGAAGGTGCCCATATGAATTGCCTTGTTAAAGTCATGTGGAGTCTTTGTTGGTTGTAACACATAAATATGCAATGGATTGCTGGAAGGGCGGATAATTGTCCTTAAGATCGAACAAGATAGTTTAAGTTTATCCCATCCCCCCCCAATGATGAAAACACTAAGGAAATAGTTATTACGACACCAATAGTTTCCTTTGCTATCTAGACAAAATTAACCCAAATGTGGTAAGGTTTAAGGCCTGGATTAACCTTGGATCAAGTTAAGATGGAATGCCCTTCGATGACTTGCCAGGAGGCTGCTATGTTAGAAGCAACGGCTTCTTCTGTCTTTCAGACTGCTTCTTGGTTGGATCTTTGGTCAACAGCAGTGGCGAAAATTGCATCCTCAGAAGTAACGAGAAAAGTGTGGATGAATCAATGTTTATCAGGTTGCTACAATCAGGTTCCAAAGCAATTGTGTACTTGACAAATTTAAGTAGCAATGTTTGGGCTAGATTAAGCTGCACTGTTGATTTGGATTCCCTGCTAGCGATGAGGAATGGGGATATCCTAGAGTCGCAGTTGCTGTTGCCAGAGGCCATACTGGAAGAGGCTATAGATAGAAGAAGGATGGACATTAACGATAGGTTGGTACAGCAGGCAGTTAGAAAAACATCTAACAGTCAAGCTAACCCTATGGAGGTAAGGCAAATACCTCGAAAGAAGCCAGTAAGACATAACATCCCTAATAGAGCAACAAAACCCTCTTCCCCAAAGAAGTTAGCTCATCGGCCCTTTCACAATAGAAATAACAGAGGAAGGGGGATTAGGGGAAGAGGGAGAGGTTCAAGATGATAGGATGGGCGCCTCTCATCACTCAGCCACGCCAGTGGGTAGTTGCCTGGCAAATCACTGGAAGGTGTGGCAGGAATTTGGAGCAGAGCAGTGGGTGGTGGATGTTCTCAGGGTCAGTTATTTGATTCCGTTCGAAGTGACCCAACCCCTGACAGAACAACCATTACCTCACCTAGCTTATGCTCAGGAACCTCAGAAGGCTTTTATTCTGCAAGAGGAAGTGAAGAAGATGATGGAAAAAGGGGCTGTGAAACAAGTATCCAGTCCATTAAAGGGTTTTACTGCAGGATTTTCCTTGTCCTCCAAATTCAAGGGGATTGGAGGACAGTAATAGATCTGTCAACATTGAATCTGTTTATAAGAAAAACCAGATTCAGGATGGAAACCCCAAAGACGGTTCTACAAGCAGTCAGGGTCAAGGACTTTATGCTGACAATCGACTTGAAGGATGCATACTTTCAGATCCGAGTCCATCAGTCTTCCAGGAAATTTCTCCGCTTCAGTCTTGCAGAGAAAGTTTTCCAGTTCAAAGTCCTGTGCTTTGGATTGACAACGTCTCCTAAAGTTTTTACAAGAGTGTTCGCTCTCGTGTCGACATGGGCGCATGCTCAGGGGATCAGGCTAATAAGATACCTAGGCGATTGGCTGGTGATAGCAAAGTCCAGAGAGAAATTACATTGGGACAGGGTGACCCTCCTGCAGTTTTGTCACAGCTTAGGCATTGTGATAAATCAGGAGAAGTCGCAGTTGGATCCAAGTCAACGGCTGGTGTATCTGGGTATGATTATAGACAGTAAAAGCCAAAGTATTCCTGGCAGACCAGAAGGTAGAGAAATGCAAACAAGTTGTGAATGCCTTTCTGGAAAAACAAATACAGCCAGCAAGACAATGGCAGGTAGTACTGGGAATTACTAACTTCCTTGGAGAAGCTAGTACACAAGGGAGGCTACACCTTTGATCTCTGCAATGGAGGATGAAGGAGTTTTGGTCACCAACAGTAGATCACCCGTACGAGCAAATTCCCTTGTTGACAGAAGTGAGGAAAGACTTGCTGTGGTGGGTGCAGGACAACAATCTGACAGTGGGTGTCCCCCTTCAGCAGCCCTCCCCAGATCTCTTGCTGTTCTCAGATGCGTCACTCGAAGGTTGCGGAGCCCTTATGGAGGAGCTGATGGTTTCAGCAAAATGGAGTGGCGAGGACAGAGAACTCCATATAAACGTGTTTGAGCTAAAAGCAGTGTTTCTAGCACTTAAGGAATTCCGGGAGAGGGTGAAGGGGCATTCAGTGGTATTGATGTCAGACAACACCACAGTAGTAGCTTACGTAAACAAGCAAGGAGGCCTCGTATCTCGGCAGTTACATGTGATGACAGTTCAACTTCATCAGCGGGCTGTAGAGAACGTAGTAGACATCAGGGCCAGATATATTCCGGGAAAAAGAAACATAGTGGCTGACAAGTTGAGCCGGAGGGATCAGATCCTCTGAACAGAGTGGTCCTTGCATCAACAGGTAGTGGACAGGATGTTCATATTGTGGGAAAGGCTGATCATAGACCTATTCGCATCCAGGTACAACAAAAAGTTGGAAGTGTATTGTTCAGTAGTCCCAGATGTAGAGGCAGTAGCGGAAGATGCGCTACAACACCCATGGGACAATCTGGACGTCTACGCATTTCCTTCATTTTGTCTAAACCGTCAGGTTCTGAACAAGGTAATGCGGTCTCAGAACCTCAAAATGACTCTGGTAGCTCCTTCATGGCCAAAGGCAGAATGGTTTCCGGACTTGTTGGAACTCCTAATAGACGTGCCGAGAGAGTTACCCACATGGAACAACCTACTATGTCAGCCGCACGTGGAGAGGTACCACCAGTCGGTGAAGTCCCTATCACTTCACGGTTGGAGACTGTGAAGTATCTCCTGCGAGCAAGAGGTTTTTCTAAATAAGCAGCAACGCAGATGGCAGGAAATACCAGAAAGTCATCTGCAGCAGTATACCAAGGAAAATAGTCGGCATACTGTGATTGGTGTCGTAGAGGGAACTTGTCTCCACTCGGAATCACTATTCGGCAATTAGCAGACTTTCTGATATATCTCAGGACAGAAAGGCATATGTCTGTATCTGCTGTAAAGGGGTACAGGTCTGCTCTAGCCTCGGTCTTACACATGGAAGGTGTGGACATTTCTTCTTCATGGGAGATAGCTATGTTAATGAAGAGTTTTGAGCAGTCCTGTTCGCCAAAGGAACTAAAAGCCCCAGATTGGGATTTGACCATGGTACTGAGTAGTCTTACAAAACCCCCCTAGGAACCATTAAGGCAGTCCACAGATAGGAGACTGACCCTGAACACAGTCTTCTTATTGGCCCTAGCCTCAACCAAAAGGGTGGGGGAACTGCATGGCCTGTCATATATCGTAAAGCATTCGAGAGGTTGGAAGTCATTGGTATTGGAGTTTGTTCCAGAATTCGTAGTCAAAACTCAAAACCCATCAGTAGCGGACGGCAGATTCGACTCCTTTTCTATACCTTCTCTGGCAGAATTCGTAGACAATGACAAAGAAGAGATGCTTCTGTGTCCCGGCAGGGTACTAAGAGAGTACTTAAGAAGGACAAGGCACCTCAGGCCGGGGTGCCTAAGGCTGTTCGTAAGTACAGGGTGGAACAAAAAGGAAGTGTCCAGGAAATACAATATCGTTTTTGGCTAAGAGAAACGATCAGGAATGCATACGACAGAAGACAGGGTCAAATAGCCAGGAGAGGGCTAGAGCTCATGACATCAGGGGCTTGAGCGGTTCTTTGGGATTCAAGAAGAATATGTCTGTAGAGAGAATTCTGAAAGCTGGTATTTGGCAACGCCAAGCAACTTTCACTTCTTTTTATTTAAAAGATGTTGCCCATAGATCCTTGGACACTTTTTCCTTGGGTCCAGTGGTGGCGGCCCAGCAAGGGTATAGCTCATCCAGTACCCCTGGCAGGTCAGTCCAAGATGTAGGTATGAAAGTAGAATGAATGAGATGACTGGTCTTTCTTCTTTACTACTTTCTTTCTACTCCTTTACCTACGAGCAGTATGAAGGAGAGAACCATCATTAGCTAAGGAACGGGCTAGATTGCAGGTGAGGTGGTCAGCCATACTGTAAAGATAACTCTAGAGTATAGTATTCTTTTCAGTAGCAGCACATCTCTTGGTAATAGGGAAGTGAGGGGTGATAATAGATCCAGATATAAGGACAAGAGTGGTTTAGGAGCATGGAGTGTTCTCCATCTTCCATATGTAATAAACCATGGCATCGTACGAGCACCCAGTAAGGGAAACAATAGATTTTTCTTATATCTTTGGTTCAAGGGTTAATAGTCATTGTCTTGGAATACTCCTGATATTCAGAAATGGATAAAGGTGGCAAACTCCCAGTCAGTTATAGAGACTTACCTCCCACCAATAAGTCAGTCTATCCTAATGTTAAGACCGAAGGTTGTTTCCCATATGAACAAATGGACAAATTTGTAACTAATTTGTATTATTCATAACTAACAAACCTGAGGTCTTAAACAGGTAAAGGCCCCCCAACCTCGAACCACCCTCTAGCATGTAAACTGGGTTGGAAGAGTAACTGGCAGGTCATGGGATGCTGAGGGCATTTTGAGTAATACATGCCCCGTGATCTGGTATAGATGCCAATAGTCCCTGGATCTCACAAGTTTAATTTTAATTCTACCGGTTTCCAGTTTGCCATAGTATTATCCTAATGTTTAAGACCTCAGGTTTGTTAGTTATGAAAAATGCAAATTACATAGTTACAAATTTGTCATTTTTTTTTAAGTCATTTTTATGCTAGATATGAATTTTTTCATTATGGTAAAAAATCAAACACTATAAATTAGAAAAAAAAAATGTAAGAAAAAAAGATGAAAATTAAAGGAAAGAAGGGCTTAATTTTATTGTTCTATAATGTCTTTCTAAGTAATATACCAAATTTCAGTGCTATAGCTTTAAAACTAAGGGAGAAGATAGACTTTGAAGGTCAATAAGTATAGTTTTGAGATATGGGGCATTCAAAGTTTCTCTTTGTATTTTTACGAAGACAATGTTAATAAATCATGATTACATATAAAAAGGGATTTTGACGTAAGGAAAAATCTCTATTTCTGGGCGATTGGTTCGTGTCGCCAGCGAAATATCTTTAATCCATTATTTCTAAGGTAAATGTACTAACACATACCAGAGAATAAATAAATAAAGAAGAAAAGGTCAGTACAAACTGACTCGCTCACCCTCCAAGAGGGTGTCGGTATGAACACTATGGCGAGTGAGACCACTACCACGAACCGCTTGCCAATAGAAATCTCCCACTACAAAAATACCCCACAAGAGGGGAGCCGACCCACAGAGTGGGCAGCAACTACTACTACTCCATCCCATGCTGCCGACTGCTGCGCCTCGGTGGCCATCCTGAAGTTAGCAGACAATCTTGAGCGATGGGATGGGCAGGCGGGATTTCGCTGGCGACACGAACCAATCGCCCAGAAATAGATTTTTCCTTACGTCAAAATCCCTTTTCTGGGCTCAGTTCGTGTCGCTGCGCGAAATCGTACCAGAGAAATAGCACAAGATTGTAAGAATAAAATCAAATAGACAAAAAGGGTCTCAAATAAAAGAAAACATAAAATAAAGAAATATAATTGCTAATAGATATACATATACACAATGATACAAAAATAGAAATATTACTTAAATTTAACTTAATGCTAATAATATTTCTTAAATTTAACTTAATTGTAACATATATACAGGGCTTACATGGAATATATGTTGAAATCAGTATCTGTGTATAGATATTATGTACAAAGAACTCAAAGCAATTATAACAGTAAATTGAATAGAACAAACTTCAATAATAACATAAAAAAGGGAATGTATATGACTTAAAATACAAAACCCGTAACCATTGTACATACGATGTGTCCCCTAGCATAAAAATAAGGGGATCACATCAAAGAGATCATTATATACAATCAATTGTGAGTGACCCTAGCAAAAAAATAAGGGGCACCCACTATACCATCATAAGAGCAGCTAAGACTCAAGGTAAACGTAGATGAACATGGCAGGTATAGACGAACTGTTGGGTGAGATAGGTAGAAAGGAGGACTGGATCTTCTACTAAAGATTAAGCAGAGTCGGGGGAAACTATGTTACCCGCCGCAACTGCTGAAAATTTCAGAGCTTCCAAGGACTTTAAGTAATGACGCTTAAATACTGTCGGCGATTTCCAACCAGTATATTTTTTCAACTCATCGAAATTCATATGTTGGAAATAGTTAATTGAGGTGGCTACTGCCCTGACATCATGTCTTTGCTTTAGGGAAGGAGTCAGGATTGGCTTGCTTAATAAAGTACAGGATCTGCTGCCTGATGCCTTTAATAGATAAAGTACCACCTTTTTCTCTCTTAAAGAGAGGACCCGATGAGGATGAGGAGGTCCTGGACAGAAAGGCTCGTAAGGTCAATACTGGGCAAAGAGAAATATCTTGTGGAAGGGGTACAACCTTCCAAGGTTCCCACCTCATCAAAGGATCTTCATTCTTTGCTATAAAACTACGTTCCGGAGAAAGTAGCACTTCCCCTGTGGGAAGAAATTCAACATGATCCGGATCCCTGGATAATGCCGACAGTTCCGAAATTCTAGCTCCTGAAGCCAAGCTTAATAAAAATAGAGTTTTTCTTAAGAGCATTATAAATGAACATGTGTCATTATCAGTTTCTGAAGCCAGCTTTAGAACATCATTTAAGAACCATGATACTGACGTAGGCCTTACAGAAGGTCTAAGTCTAGCACAAGCCTTGGGAATAGACGAGAAGTAGGAGTCTGTCAAGTCTATGCTGAAACCAAATGAAAAATCTTTTTCAAGGCTGACTTGTTTGTCGTAATAGTGCTAGCTGCTAAGCCTTTTTCAAATAAAGATCTGAAAAAGGATATAGCTGAATGATTGTCATGATTCAATATCTGATTCTCTCAGGAAGGTTGCTAACTTTTTTGACTGCAGTATCATACTGTCTCAAAGTTGAATCTCTTTTATCAGATTCTAAGAAGAGAATATTTTGAGGATCAATATTCGCATCTCTTTTAGCTGCAAACTTCATGAAATCCATAAAGTTAGGGTTTTGAGAATTCCTGAGGAAGCGGACACAGTCTTCGTTTGTACTGACTGGGAGAGCCTGGGATTGGGAATTCGAAGAGGACGAAGACCCAGTTCCAGAATTAGAGGATAGCAATTGCTCTTCGGCCAGTCTGGGGCTACTAGAGCACTTGACCCTTGAACGTCCTGAGTTTTTGTTCAGCACCTTCAGGAGAAGATTCACTGGAGGGAAGACATAAATCTTCTCCCAGATTTGTTCCAGTCTAGGGCCAGGGCGTCCGTGGCATAGGCCAGAGGGTCCAGGTTGGGGGCCACATACATGGAGTTTTGTGGGGTTCGCTTTGGGATGCGAAGAGATCCACTTGCAGACCTGGAACTCTCTGAAGAATCCACTGGAACGAACTTGTTGTCCAGTGACCATTCCGATTCCAGAGGAACTGATCGGGATAGAGCATCTGCTATGACGTTTTCTCACTCCAGCTATATGGGTGGAGGAGAGGTGCCAACTGAACTTGTCCGCCAGGGAGAAGAATGGCTACCATGACATGATTTAGATGACGTGATTTGGAGCCTCCCCTGTTTATACAATGGACTACCACTGCGCTGTCTAAGACTAGCTTTATGTGGGAGTTCTTTGGCGGACGTAACCTTTTTAGAGTCAAGAGCACCGCCATTGCTTCCCCAGTACGTTTATGTGGAACTGACGGAACTGGGGTGACCAAGTTCCTTGAACCTTCTTGAACTGAGAATATCCTCCCCAACCGCTTAACGAAGCGTCTGTGTGGATGTAATCCCCGGAGGGAGGAGGAAACTGAAGGGGTACTGATATTGACAAGTTCTTGACTTTTGCCCAAGGGCGTAGACGATTCCGTAGAATCAGAGGGACTGAGGATAATTTGTCCCTGGACCTGACATTTGCTCGTGAGCGCCAGATTCTGGTTAGGTCTTTCAGTTTGGCTTTCATCAAGATGTGTCACTGATGCAAACTGGAGTGAACCCAGAATCCTTTCCTGGGTTCTCCTTGAAGCAAGTTTGTGACTTAGAAATTGCTTTACTGACTTCGCTATTTCTTTCCTCTTGGCTGATGGAATCGACAGAGTATGGGAGGATAGATTCCATTGAATGCCCAGCCACTGAAAGTTTGACTCCGGAGTGAGTCTTGATTTGGTCCTGTTTATCTTGAAGCCTAGATATTCCAGGAACCGGATTGCTTATTTCAGTGTTGCTTTGTGACATTCCTCGACTGTTGGAGCCCAAACAAAAATTAGCCAATCGTCAAGATACGCTACTACCATAATCCCTTGCGATCTTAGTTGTTGGACTACCACTTCCGCCAACTTCGTGAACACCCTGGGTGCTACGTTGAGACCGAAGGGAACTACCTTGAAGGAGAATGCCTGATCTCCTATCTTGAAGCCCAGATACGGGCGAAAGTGTCTTGCAATAGGGATGATGATAGTACGCGTCTGTAGGTCGATAGAGGTGGTGACGGCCCCACGGGAAGTAAGGTCCGCACCTGCGAGATGGTGAGCATCTTGAAACTTGTCGCAGCGAATGGCCAAGTTTAAACGGGACAAGTCTAAAGATTACCCTTCTTTTTTGTGAGCCTTTCTTTGGAATGCTGAACAAGCGCCCTTGAACTTTTAATCTGTTGACTCTCCGCTATTGCTCCTTTTCTGAAGGAGGTCCTCCGCATACTCCGCAATTCAATTCTTTGGATGGAAGTTGGCGGAAAGGTCTGGGTGGAGGCGGATTCGCCACCCAACTCCAACCCAGACCTTCCGACACAATGCTTTGTGCCCATTTTGCTGAATCCCCACCGGTGGCGGAAGAGAAACAGCCTCCTCCTACCTGGAAGTCCTCATTGATGTTGGTAGCCTCCGCGGCCTGAAGTGTTTTCCTCTATTAAAGGGACCCTCCCGATCCCCTCTGACGAAAGGATCGCTTACCTCTGCCTCCCTTTCCCGAGCGGTCATACTTCTGAAAGGCCTGGCCTTCGAACACTTGGTTGAAGGCTGGGGAGAGGGCAGCGTAAGAGGTGGAAGGTTGAGGCTGGGGGGAAATCACATAAATAGGCTGTGATTGGGCCTTGGAGGTAGAGGGTTGGGTGGGCTGCCTGCACCAACGGAACAGCCGAAACAGGCTGGGCAAAACCGTTGCTGTTTCTTTTGGTAAGGCTGGAAACGTCTGGGTTTCTTCTGAGCCTTACCCCTGACAGCTTGATCTTGGCGTCTCTTTGCAGTGAGACCCCAACGATCCTTAAGGCTTTGGTTAAGCCTCGTAGCCTCTGCCTGGACCTCCTTTACCATTGCATCTGGGAAGAGGTCTGCTCCCCAGTATGTTGATGAAAGCAACTTATTCGGTTCATGCCGAATAGTTGCTTCCTGGAGGACATGCTTCCGACAGTTTGTTCTGGCTGTGGCGAACTCGAACATGTCAGACTGCACCGTTTGAGTCAGTGACTTGGTGATCAGCTTGAACAGTGGCTCGGAACCATAAGAAATGGTAGCCTCACCTCAGTCCATGGCCATGGTGTTGATAGACCTGGCCAGCCTAGACTTGGCATCAAATTCTGCCTGAATGATGGCTATCTGGGAGTCAGGCAGCTTCTCACCAAACTGCTCCATAGCACAGTCTGGTTTGAGTTTTGCCCGCAGAAAAAAAGTGTTGGGCAGGTCTTCCCACAAATCTCCGGTTGAGGGAAGTAAAGGAGATGTAGGGTGGGCCGCTTCCTTTAGCTGCTTGGTAACGAGTCCCCCTTTTTGGCCGCTGGAATAGTGGACTGGTAGCAATCTTTGTAAGGAAAGGAAGCGGAGACCCTACCCTCTTCCATTGTGAAGATTGTGAATGGACCTCTTAAAAGGTTGTATTTTAGTGTTTGAACAATCCATGTCCTCTAAGCACCTGAGCCATTCTCTTTGAGCCTGGTCACGTGAATAGAGGACTGTCTCTTTAGGGACCTTATCATCTCGCGTCATGGCAGCGGCGGTGAGCCTGGCGTAGCCGATGAACGGCGGTTGGAGATCTTCCGGGAAGAACTCGAAGTCCTCAATCCTTCGAGTTCCGCACTCCGGGATAGAAATAAGCCCGTCTTGGAAGGGGGCGTATGACGCCACTCTCCAGGGATTGTTCATGCTGAACGGAGGCAGAGAGTCATATGGTGGCAACTGAGCTATCCCTGTGCCGAAAGGTGGGGGAGTAGCTAGCGGAGCTTGGCTTAGTCCGGCGATAATGTTATCCTGGGAGTTGATCCTATCAGACAACCGGGAGAACATCTGTTCCATACTGTTCTTGAGAGACCCAACCAGGATCCCCCATGTGTTGCAACAGGCCAGCATTGGGATCCAAAGCCGGAGCTGCTGCGGAGGTGGACGGGTAGCTCTGAACAGGAACCAGAGGAATAGTGGAGAAACGGTTGACTCCGCTGGAGTGTGTGATCTCTCCTTGGGAGGATCTACTCCTTTGAGGATTTGGAAGCCGGGACCCGAAAGCTCTAGACCTCTCTGCTCCGGGGTTTGTAGCCGGAGACTTGCGAGATGTTGACGCCGACGACGTGCTTTTTAGCCGGACGACGACGTCTTACTCAAGGTTTTAACACCGTTTGTCCTTTGACCTTAGGTCTAACAGAAGCATCAGGAGAATTATAAAGCTCAGCTCCTGTAAAGCCTTGGAAGGAAGCTGGAGAGTTTGCAGGAGTAGAAGATCCAGTGGCGCCCAAGGAAGCCCTTGGGCGTCCAACGTACTACACCTCGACCAACAGGTCGTCAACACCTACCATCGGTTCAATGTTTAAGTCCAGTGTTGCGACTTCCGACGAGATGTCTTGGCCTGGATCAGTCAACGAAGCGGCGAGCTGCTGGCTGAATTAGCGCAATAGTCTGGGGCCGGCCTCTCGGCTGGGTCCGACGTAGAGACCCGTTGACTTAGCCGCCGTGGGAATATCCGGAGGACCGCCAACCTCTTCTCAAGTATAGGTAGGGCTTGACCCTTGGCGGCGTTCTTCCCAAAACCGCCGACCCAGGCCCGCAGGGTGCCAGTGCGGTGTCTCTAACAGCGGGGCCTGGAAGAGAGGGTATTTGTTAGTTTTTTAAGATTAAACTTAAAATTAAAACTTAATAAAAGGTTAACTTAAAATTATAAGGGATGCGAGATCCCATATAAAATTAGCTTAAGTTTAAGATAAGATTAAAATCAAACTTAAGAACTTAATAACCCTTTGTAGGGATTGACTAACGGAGTTGGAAATACTTACCCCGTCTAAGAGCTGGCTCACCAGATCGTAGCAAATTGTGCAGGTCTCGTGAAACCAGACTTGGAGATTCCCGTGCGGAGTCGCGCATGGAGCATGGGATCGGCAGACTTCATGCCCACAGGGGTCCTGGAGCATGGCATTGCATCCCGGATGCTCACAGTTGGTGTCTGTAAGTGAAAAGATACATGAGCATCCTAAAAGATATCACTTACAGGCTAAAGGTTAAAAGAACTCCGCTGCATGCCGGAGCGCGAAAAAATTTCGGGCATAACCCCTCCCTTATCGCCTGAATAGGCTATAACCACGGAGAGATCCGGTGTAGCATGCAATGGAGGGAAGGTTTAATGTAGCTTAAATTAAACTTAATATAGTTTAAATTAAATACTAAACTTAAACCTATAAACCTGGGGACGTACCGGACTAAGTCCGGTGCGTGGCGGAGTCGTGTCCGCGATATCAGCGCGACGGCAGTGGTTAGTAGAGACCAACTGTATGCCGCAGTCCGCCCGTCAGGGTGAACTAGCACCTTTCCCCGTGGATGCCGGAGCTCCGGTAGATAAAGAGCCCCAGTAAGGTGGGAAAGGGCGAGAGGGCAACAGACTCGCGCTAGCAACGGAGCGACGGAGTAAACGACAGGAGGGGGGGAAAGGCCAGTCCCCCCCCCCCCCCCCCCCCCCACCCCCCCCCCCCCCCCCCCCCCCCCCCCCCCCCCCCCCCCCCCCCCCCCCCCCCCCCCCCCCCCCCCCCCTTAGCCATCCGAGCGTACCGAGAAGCTGGAGAGGTCGAGTCCAGTCTGGGATCTGTCCCGTCCCCCTACTCCCTCCGCCTAGGGGGAGAGGGAGGCAGGCCCGGGTATGTGGAGCGAGCGTGGGGCAGACCAACCCTCCCCCCGGCCCTATGGAAGAGCGGGGGGAGGAGGGAAAGATGACTGGACAGGCGTCTGGCTGCTCCGTGATCACGTAGTGACCACAGAGCGGTAACAGAGATACAATGAAACAATAAGCCTAGGATACACAACCGACTGATCAGAGAGATGCTATAGAGAAGCAACCGAACTGAAGAGCGGTAAGCATATGGGACCAATAGGACATAACCTAGGCTAGGTGAAGCCAGACGCCGTATACTAACGTAAAAACATAATACATAATTAAACAAAATCACTCAACGTAAAGAAGAAAATAAAACAGTAGAGAAAAAAATCCAGGAGTGTACGACTAACCCGAAAGAAAGTCTACCACTCAAAGCTAGCCGGGGCCGATACTAAGAGCTGTGGCTAGGGTCTGGATGGAAGATGCCTACGCAAGGTGAAAAAGACATGCATGCATGACATAAACCCCGTAGGCTGTACCCTTAATATAAATTGGATAACTAATAACAGAGCATAATAAAGTAAGGGAAGGTTCTGGGTATGGAAGACCAAGAACGAACCCGCCACGAGGCAGAACCATGCTGCCATGCTTCCGACCTAGAGCTCGTATTTATACCTAAAAAACGGCAAATACTGACTCAAGGCCGGAAAAAACCAAATAGCAATAAACACTGATTACTTAACTTAGCTGCTGCAATGGCTGTACGCTCCATGATGAATAAATCCAGTAAAAAAGGGCACAAAAACACAGAGCAAAAAAGGGCACGTGTATACGATGTGCGCTAACTGAAAAGGATTGCCACCAGAGGCGCAGCAGTCGGCAGCATGGGATGGAGTAGTAGTAGTTGCTGCCCACTCTGTGGGTCGGCTCCCCTCTTGTGGGGATTTTGTAGTGGGAGATTTCTATTGGCAAGCGGTTCGTGGTAGTGGTCTCGCTCGCCATAGTGTTCATACCGACACCCTCTTGGAGGGTGAGCGAGTCAGTGTACTGACCTTTTCTTTTATTTTATTTATCTCTGGTATGTGTTAGTACATTTACCTTAGAAATAATGGATTAAAGGATATTTCGCGCAGCGACACGAACTGAGCCCAGAAATTTTATATTCGTTTTGGGTATTGTATTGTATATTTGGCAATGTATGATTGGTATGGGCGCCTGGGCCGTCGGTCTGACAGGAATGAGATTTGGAATGGAGATGGGTTTCCATCCCGGGAAGGTCAAGATGTGCGTCTGGCACTATTTTAAGTGCCACCAACACAGGCCACCGCCAGGCCGTGGCTGAGAGTTTCATGGGGTGTGGTTGAGCGTTTCATGTAGCATTATACGCTGTACAGATAACTTGATCACGCTCAAGAAAACTTTGCAGCATTATTTTTTTAAGCCCTGAATTGAAATGATGTAGCAGAGAGAGAGGATAGTTTCCTTCATTCTGTCACATAACTGTGGCATATAATTCGCTGGAGTGGTCTAAGTTGAGATCATTTTCTTTTCATAAACTATGCCCTGGGTTACATGGACCAATCTAGCTGGGAGGACCCACCAGTAGGTAACCAGCTAGTTAATAAACAAAACTTTGTTATTTATCACAATTTAATCACAAATGAAGATCCCTTTGCTCAAAGATCATAGCCTGGGCCACTGCATCAGGCGAGACGGGGCACCCCTTATGCAACACTCTCTCTCTCTCCTTCACAAACTCGGCTAATATCACCGTTATTATGATCTTCTGAACTCTTATTAGAGCAAATTTTCTTCTTCTGTATATTAGCAAGATATTTTGCTTGTCTTTTCCTCTTTGGCATGATGAGATTCTTGCTGAAACAAAGAAAAGCAGATGTAAAAGCAAGTGAATGGTAGAGGTGAAACTCGAATGTGTGCTCTCTCTCATGTTTCTGCTGGCATACCTTCCCATCTTGTGACTCATGGAATTTCTACACATGCCATTGCTCGCAATTTGTTAGATAATAATCATCAAAATTTACGATAACAGGAGAAATTTTCTTGTACGGATCAAGTTTTGGCTTGTAGAGTTACTTTTACTAATTACCCTGTAACTATGAAAGTAAGAGGAATTTTGACGAAATATTTTGTATACGCATTCTCCATTGCCATACGAAACTCCTTGAATTTGATCATGACCTTTCTAGGTTTTTTCGCCCATATACCACCATATAGGGGAGTACTGGCTGGCTCCCTTAAGGAATAATCACTGGTAGAACATGAAATAGGACACATGCAGGTTGCAGTTGTTTCTGAAATCAGTTGCTCAGCTAATTTAACTCTCATACAGTGAAGGCCATGGATATGTATATGTATGCTTCTTTCACAGTTTATTTGAGATTGTCAGATCGCTTTTGCTCCTCATTCTAAGTTCTTGAGGATCCACTTTTTACATAATTGCCGTCAAGTAACTTGAAACCGTGATCTAGGAAATTATTCCTTATTAACTTCATTAGGTGTGGAGTAGGGATGTGCCCAAGGATCGGTATCAGTATCGGTGGTATCGGCTAGTTTTTGTGGTATTGGTGAATTTCTGACCGATATCAGCCGATACTTTTGTCATTAGTATAGGAATTTGAAATCCTTCTATGATGGCATAATATTAATTTTCTGTACCACTTTTCATTTCTTGGAAAATTATATTGAATAATATCTTTAATAAAATTATGATTTTAACTTACTAGTTCAGATGGGCCAAGTCCCAGTATGAGTTGGAACTTGCAAAGGGATTTGTGTCTTTTTTGAGTTGAATGTTTTGTTGATCTGCTTTGCTCCTTTCGTAATCTTGTTTTTATTTGTGTACTGGTATCTCATTTTTCTTGGGATTACCTAATCAAAACTATATGTATTTTAACCCTTCAACGCCGAAGCAGTATTTTAAAAATCGTCTCCCGTATGCCGGCGGCATTCACGAGTGAGCGCCGAAGCGGAAAAAATGTTTTTTTTTTAAATCACAGCATGCTTAGTTTTCAAGATTAAGAGTTCATTTTTGGCTCCATTTTTTGTTATTGCCTGAAGTTTAGTATGCAACCAATCAGAAATGAAAAAAAATATCATTATCATATATAAATATTGGGATATATGACAGCGCGAAAAAAAATTTCATATATAATTGTATACAAATCGCGCTGTGAGCAAAACGGTTAAAGCTAACGAGTTAATTTTATTTTGTTGTATTGTACACTAACACATTGTAAAACGATCAAGGCAACACAGAGAAAATATTATCACAAAATGATGCATGAATTCATAATGCGCAGACATAAAAAAAAGCTGTTTTCAAAAATTCACCATAAATCGAAATATTGTGCTAGAGACTTCCCGTTTGTTGCAAAATGAAGGTAATTTATTGAATATTACTAGAATGTAAGTGTTGTAGCTTACAATTTCGGCCATTTCAGTCGAGTTAAAGTTGACCAAAGGACAAATTTTTTCTATTTATTGTTATTTATATGAAAATATTTCAAAACTGATGAAGGCTACAACCATGGGTTGTTTTTTGTTGTATTCTACATGAAATTGCGCACATTTTCATATATAAAACTTTATGTAACGGCTAATTGTTCCGACACGAATACAAACCCTTGGTCCTTTAACAATAGGAAGTAGCTAGTGGCAGCTGGAACGGTCATAAGCCTCAAAAGCTTCGATCAAGGGGAGAACGGTAGTTAACTGCTTGTCCGACAGTGCGCGCGCCCGCGCGCCTGAGAGGTGAAGAACCACTTTTGCTTTGGGCCGCAGGTGTGAAGGACGTGTTCGTCATCGCTCTCTGCCTGCTTCATCGTCGTATGCTTTGTTTATATTGTGTTTTCTACTAACGGTTTGTTTGAGTTGAAAATGAACTGTAAGTACTCTGTTTTCATTTTCATTACTTAATTATGGGTCAAGATGGAGCTATCGCCGTAGATACGGCAGTTTCCGCTCTTTTCATGAAATTGATACCCTTGAATTATGTCTCGGTGTCGAGGGCGGGTCGCACTCGCGCCGAGTCATGTATTTTGGGCGAAAGTGTGTAATTAAATATTTACTACTCCTTTCATTATATTTTTGCCCTGTGCGTTCGTTGCCGAGAGCGTGAAGGCGCTCAGCACGAGCCTTTTATTTTGTATAATAGATTGCAATGAAAGTGGAATCGCAATTGCAGTATTCTTTTTCATTTTCATTTATTATTTAATTGCATCAATTTTCATATATATTTTATGATAGCATCATATTATTGGATCAAGTTTCCGCTCTTACCCGGGATTTGATCCTTCTCCTATTAATTTGTGTGAAAGTGAAATCGCAAGTGCGGTATTCTCTTTCATTTTCATATATTATTATGATTGCATAATTTTCATTTTGGATTAAGGTTCCGTTCTTTCCCGTGATTGATCCTTCCCCTTTTATGTTGTGTGAAAGTGAATCGCAAGTGCAGTATCCTGTTTCATTTTCACATTATTGTCACGGCTGTGCGGGGGTGGGGGAAGCGAAGGTCTGCCAAGAAGTCGTCGGAAGCTCTCCCGCGACTCCCACCTTGGTATCCGATTCTTCGTCTTTTTTCCTGGCCCCCGCTCAGCTCTCCACGAAATGGCACTTTTCCCTTCGGGGGAGGGAATCCTTCTCCTCGCCCGAAACTGTCAGCGTGGAGGAGGGCTCCTCGGTGCCCTGACGTAACAATTGTTTTGTTTTTTCGGGGTCTCCCTTTCGTTCGTTCGGGGTGGGGCTAGCCCCTCCCCCCGCCGCGAGGGTACCCCTCCACTAATCACACTTTTGTTGCTTCCGCAGAACGAGTAACCTGGGACAGGTGTGGGCGTCCTTGGGTCTGCAGGGCGTGCCTAGTGTCCAGGGGTTGTTTCAGCGTTCTGGCAGCAGGGGCTGGGGGCAGTCACCCATGGAGACGGTGACCACCACATCACTACCCCAGGGTACGCAGCCCCTCCTCTTCTTGTGATACCCCGCATGTGATGACAGTGACGCCGAAAGCCGCCGATCGCTGCCGTACCGAGGAGGGGTGTTTGCGGCGCTGCCGCTACGCCAGGTTCCGGCTCGGTCTCTCGTTCGCGAGAGGTTACGAGTATACAATCTCTCGCGGGAAAGCGTATAGCCAAAGTTTTGGCGCCAGAGTTCGCTCGGCGTCAGGACCGCGGCACGGAGCAGAAGCTGGTGAGAGCCACTCATGTGACTCGCTAGGCCAGCAGCCGCTCTCGCAGTGACCAGCTGGTAACCCTGGTAGACGTGACTGTCTCTGACCAGCCACGGGCTGAGGCTGGGAAGAGGTTCCCCCCTCCCGATCGTTGGTGCCAGCCTCGGCTGGTACCAGCGGTATGACGCGCCGCGAGGACACGCACCGATCTCACCGCGACATTGGTCTCTGCAGGTCTCCTGACCGCCGCTCCCACAGGGACCGGGCGGATAGGGGGACCAGCAGCAGCTCCTCTGCACACGAGATCGGGGCCGCTGTTCTCGGTCCAGCCGTTTCCCTGGGAAACAGCTCGACTAGGCCTGCAAGTTGGCGATCGCCTGCAGCCCTCCAAGCCTGCTGGTTCTGCCAGCGAGCGAAAGAGGAGCGTCATGTCTTCCTCTCCCGTGCCTGCAAACTTCCTCGGTTTGCACCAGGAAGAGCGGGGCACAGCGGGATGATCGTGAGGGGCATGCCCCGCACTATCCCGTCACGACGCCGTAAGTACCAGGTATGATCTTCGGACCGACCAGGACGTATGAGCAAGTGGCAGGAGGAATCCGAGAGGGGTCTATCGCAGTTCCTCCTCCTTAAGGGGGAGGTTCTCGGAATGCTCTTGTTCGAGGTGCTTGACGGTCCTACTCTACAAGATGCGGTGACTTCCGAGATCCAGAGGAACTTTGTCGAGGTTATGGCGCTGATCGTCAGCGCAACGACCTCGGGGGAAGGATCGCTGCTCCCACCAGCAGTAGCCCACGTCGGTGGCTGAGCGTTTTGGGCGGAGCCCGGAGGGAACCCAAAAACCGACGGTGGGTCTGCCGCGATTGGAGCTTGCCGATTCTGTCTTGAACCAGAGTCTCTCGTCTCCGGATAAGAAGGCTCTCTCAAATCGGCGGCCGGTCGAACAAGCTACTTCCACCTCCTCTACTGCGACAGCGGCGTTTCTACGTGTCTTCGGACACCGTATTTAAATACCCCTTCGGTCCTCCTGAGAGGTTTTGACCTTGACGAGGACTAGAATGAGTCGGAGGACGGTATCGGCTCTCTCCTGTCAGGTGTCGATCAGCCCCACCCAGACGACGTGGCGGCAGACCCTTACCTACAGTGAGAGTTCGTAACCCTCCTCGGGAAAACGTTTTCTCCTGACGATACGTTTTCCCAAACACTGAGAGGCCATCGCCACAAGGCGATGGCTGCTCCTACTTTTCTCCAACTGCTAGTTCCACTGGGAAGGCGAGCGAGTATCCAATTCCTCCCCCATTCCCTCTCTCCTTACGGCTCTAAGGAAAGGGGAGGGATCCTACAGAGATTTCTCTGTAGGATCCCACGTTGGGGACTGCGCTACCGGGGGGACCTTCGGGTCCTACCTGACGTAAGCCCCGGTCGTTGAGGAGGGATCCTGCCCCATCCTCGATTTCTACGGGAATCGAGAGGACCACCAGCTGATATCGTTTGACGAATTCGGTGGGGGTTTCGCAGAGTGGTTAGAATTCTATGGAATTTCTAGCGCATTCAGAGTGTTCGAGTTTTTTACGATCCCTCCAAACACGTTAGGCGAGACCACGGGTCCAACGGTGAGCGAAACGAGAACTCCCACGATTATTGTTACACGATAATCGAGAACCTCGCCTATGCTCAAATTCCTGGAATTTCTAGCATTGGGAAGAAGACTGCTGCTGAAAGAAGAGTATCTCACAGTAGGTGACCAACCTGGAATAGAGAAGAACGGACGGGAACATCCAGTTTGGCTTGAACTATCGTCTTCGGTATTCTGTTCACCATTGAAGCTTTCCTTCGGGGAAGACTTCTCTTTCACTCTCTTGACTAGAGAACGAAGGCGGTCGATCTCCAATCCTTATATTCATTCCTCAAGGGGAAAAGAATTTAGGATGGAGGTCGTTGTACAGAACCTACAAATATACTATGTATATTACCCTCGCGACATGATTCTGTTAAGCAGTTGAATTGTCTGGGGGGTAGGCGCATACCGTAGTTACCTCTATGGATTGTGACCGAGACGAATTGTATCTTAATTGAACTGCAACTCAGGGCTGCCTGCAACCTCCCAGCAGTTACCAGTTTCGATTTTAGATACTTGGTATTGTCACGACAACACCATATCAGCTTTTGTATTTACTGAAATCCGTTTTGTTTAAATATAATTGCTCGAGCGTATTTTTTATGCTCGATGGTTCTAGCCGAACACATTCCTTCGTGGAATGGATTACCTGGCAACTCAGGATGAAGAGTCCAGCGAGAGCTCAGCTAATGTGTATTGAACTGCCTGATAATGCAGCCTCAGTATCAGCTGGGTCTCCGAGATGCACGGTCAGTTATGTCTCTCTCTCCCCTGCTTTGATTGACTACCGAACCATATCTCTGCCCAACAATCATGGACTTAGGTCTCTGATTAACGGGGATTCTCGCAATAATGAAGGACCATCTACTGCTGTGACGCTCGATTCCATCGCCTTCGACATTGCAAGAATTTTCAACAGAGATATCTCTTGGACTCTTTCATCTTTCTGTTTACCGCATACCGCACGGTAACAGAAGTCTGTACTAGTCTCCCGCTGCATCGCACTGCGATAATGCGAATGATTTTGCAGACATCTGAGTTTGTCTTCAAAATATCTCGTATTCGTAGGTGTGCAATTGTTCATTGTTCAACCCGAATTAACAGATGTGTCAGAAGACATCGCCTACTCTCCGACCTGACAACTCTACTTCCAAATGTTCAGCCCATGAAAAGCAGTTCTTCAGGCGGCTCTCCACTGTGTTTTCATTACTGAAAAGCGGTTAGTGTTTTCAGTCATTTGTAAGCACAGGTTCAGAATCTTGAGAATCCTTCTCTCGATTCGTCTGTGAAGACGTAGGTTGCATTCAATGTCTACCTTCGTCTTCAACAGCACATAGGGTTGTTTCTCCTTAGCTGAGATTCGACAACTATGAGAATGTCTTGCCTTCAGGGACCTCGGTCTCTAGAAGGCAATTGACTTTCGCCTGTTGGGCACATGCCTTAAGAGAATAATCACCTCACCGCCCGCATCGGTGACAAACAAATAAACTATTTGTTTGGTCTCTTCGGCATCAAACCCTTTAAAGGGCGAAGGTCACGTGACTTACTCGGATGCTTGGACAACTTTGCCCTTACTACCGAACCAGTCAGTTGGCAGCTGTCAGAGCGCCCGAGTCAGTTACGAACTACGCTGTGGACTTAGTTCGGTGGTTCCCAATCAATCATTACTTCGTCTAATAGCTTGTCCCAGTACCCCATACCATCGACACCCACCATCGAGTGGCGGTTGTTCCTATCCACTACCGAGAAGAACTTCGCTGCATGGGGATAGGAGGATGCGAGACTCTTCGTTGCACACGGACAGATCAGTATGGGTACTGCACTTCACCGAAGTCGAGAAGAGGGATAGGTCATGCGACTATTCCCCTCTTTTCCTCTGAGGAAACTGCATGACTTTTCCTGCGAAGTCAAGCATCCAGGGGATGGGGATCCGTGACGCTCAATTTCGTACCGAACTTCGTAGCGAAGACTCAGAACCCTTCGGTCCCTGACGATCGGTTCGAGTCCTTCACAATCCCCTCCCTAATGGCCTTCACCCGCCTTCAATGCGAAGGAGATGCTCTTTGTACCGCAAGAACTTCTCCGTGGCGCAGGTACTGAAGGCAGGGGTCTGGTCCAACCAGACCACATGCACCTCCTCCTACCTTCGGGATATTGCCCACAGGTCCTTGGATCTTTTTCCTTGGGACCCGTGGTGGCTGCTCAACACGTTGTGTAGCAAACCCAGACCCTCGCAGGCTGAACAGCATCAAGTCCTGGTGTGACTGTAAGAATGGATGAGTGAATGAGAGTGTGACTGGCTCCTCTTCCCATCTTTTTCTTCCCCTTTACCTGTGGGTAGAGGGACACGGTCGTCACCCTGCTGGATAAGGACGAGATGCAGGTGAGCTACTCAACAGAGCCCCATCCTATCCCTTTCACTAGGGATAGGAGCATATATCCACCACTTCCTCCAACAAGGGGGAGGAAGTGGATGCCAGCTTGAGACAAAACCATACTTTATTTTGCCTCTTGCAAACAGGAACAAGTTCTTGCTTGCTGGTACGAAGAGATACGCTTGCCTCTCTCTTAGTACTTGGCCCAGAGGTCTGACCATTGATCCTGCGGTGCACACCCCGATCAATTGGACAGAGGCTTGGATCCCTCCCTCGTTCTTACGACCAGGGAGGCATTCCTAGGTAGGGCGAACACCAGTCTGTTCACCAAAAAGACTCGGATTCCTCCCACCAAGAAGTGAGTCTTCCTATTGTTAAAGGACCGAGGGTTTGTATTCGTGTCGGAACAAATGGCAATTTGTCGAAAATTGCATTTTTCCTAACTATACAAACCTGAGGTCCTTTACATATAGTCCCACCTCATGCCACCCCTCACTCTGCATTTTTTTGCATAGGCCAAAAGCAAAAGTGATTCTTCACCTCTCAGGCACGCGGGCGCGCGCACTGTCGGACAAGCAGTTAACTACCATTCTCCCCTTGTTCGAAGCTTACAACCGTTCCAGCTGCCGCTAGCTACTTCCTATTGTTAAAGGACCTCAGGTTTGTATATTTAGGAAAAATGGAATTATTGACAAATTGCCATTTTAAAATGCTACAAACATTACAACAATCGGACAAAAAAATTTCTGATTTTTTCAGAAGTTACCGTGCGGACGTAAGGAAAAAGTTTATTTCATAAATTCACCATAAATCTAAATATTGTGTTAGAGACTTCCAATTTGTTGCAAAATAAAGGTAAATGATTGAATATTACTAGAATGTAATAGTTTTAGCTTACAATAGCGTTTTTTTATCATTTCGGTTGAGTCAAAGTTGACTGAAGGTTGAAATTTTGGCACATCATTATTTATATGAAAATATTTCAAAACTGATAAAAGCTACAACCATGAGTTTTTTATTGTTGTATTCTACATAAAATTGCGCACATTTTCATATATAAAACTTTATGTAACGGCTAATTTAAAAATAAAATGGTGCAAAACATTCACTGACAATTTCGGACAAAAAAAATTTCGATTTTTGATTTTTTTTCGGAAGAGTTACTGCACGGACGTAAGGAAATTTTTTTTTTTTTTTTTTTTTTCCATAAATTCACCATAAATCGAAATATTGTGCTAGAGACTTCCAATTTGTTGCAAAATAAAGGTAAATGATTGAATATTACTTGAATGTAAGAGTTTTAGCTTACAACTTAGTTTTTTTACCATTTTGGTCGAGTCAATGTTGACCGAAGGTTGATATTTTGGCGCTTATCATTATTTATATGAAAATATTTGAAAACTGATAAAAGCTACAACCGTGGGTTGTTTATTGTTGTATTCTACATGAAATTGTGCACATTTCCATATATAAAACTTTATGTAATGGCTAATTTAAAATGGTGCAGACATTACGACAATCGGATGAAAAAATGTATGATTTTTTCGGAAGAGTTACCTTGAAAGGAAAAAGTTTTTTCCATAAATAAACCATAAATCAAAATATTGTGCTAGAGACTTCCAATTTGTTGCAAAATAAAGGTAAATGATTAAATATTACTAGAATATAAGAGTTTTAGCTTACAATTGCATTTTTCAACCATTTCGGCAGTCAAAAGTTGACCGAAGGTTGAAATTTTGGCACTTATCGTTATTTATATGAAAGTATTTCAAAACTGATAAAAGCTACAACCATGGGATGTTTATTGCTGTATTCTACATAAAATTGGGCACATTTTCATATATAAAACTTTATGTAACGGCTAATATAAAATGGTGCAAAATTCATGTCAAAGTGACGAAATAATTTCTGAGATGTGTCGCTGATGCTTTTTAGTGCGAGAAGAAAGAAATTCGCGCTTGCGCGCCTGGGCAACGATTGTAAACAAAACAACGCCTTGATCCGTGAGATCCCAGCATCCCCCAAGGCGCGTGATTCAAAAGTTTTTGCCTAGTAGGCCCTTAACTATTTTTCCGCAAATTAAAAAAAAAAAAATTTTTATATCGACGTACCATACTTCCAATCGGCACCCAACAGACAATTTATATCAACGTTTAATACATCCAGTCGGCGTTAAAGGGTTAATGAGGCAAAGGATTAACCCCTCCATTACTAGAACCTTTCATAATCTAAATGAATAAGTCTGTTAACTGTTTGTAGCCAATTTATAAATTAAAACTCAGAATAAAAGTATATATTAGTGATTTCAGATTGCATGTTGCACCATGAATTAGAGTAAGTGCTACATACCTAAATTGTTAAAAGTTTTCTAATGGTAACCATAATATAAGCCAGACTGTAACCAGTAATAAAAGGATTAAATGCTAAATAGTTATACTTGATGTTCTTTCTCAATGAAATTTGTGCCTTTGATAATTGTTTATATAACCCTGTTATATGACCTTTCAACTTTTGAACCTTTAATATACAATAACCAGAAAACAATAATGATTTTAGTAACAATACAGTACAGGCAGTCCCCGGGTTACGAAGGGTTCGGCTTACGACGTTCCGAGGTTAAGGCACTTTTCAATTATATTCATCAGAAATTATTTCCAGGGTTACGACGCCTACAACCCTCATCTGGCAGAAGAAATATGACACCAAAAATGCAAAATAATCAATATTTGAAGGTTTTTTTATGCAAAATGCAATAAGAATGCAGTTTACATAGTTTTGAATGCACCCAAAGCATTAAAAGTAAGGTTTTCTTAGTATTTTTGGTGATGTTGCTGCTTACGACGATTTTTGGGTTACAACACGTCTCAAAAATGGAACCCCCGTCGTAACCCGAGGACTGCCTGTATTCGCATTCTCCGGATTTGCAGACTCTTACATTCGCGGATTTCTCTTGGGAACATTTCCCTGCATTATTAGCGGAAAATTCGCCTTCTTGCTGTATTTTTCTATGAGAAATAAGCACAAATTCCTCTGTTTTTTCATCAATTTCATCATAAAATGCACTTTTTGTAATAAAACTATTAAAAAAAACCAGGTATGAAAATTTTTAGTGGTTTTTTCTGAGCTTTAACTAATGAAATAGGAGGTTTTAAGCATTTTTATAGGGGTTGCCACTATTCACGGGTTCTAACTATTCATGGGGGGTCCTGGTACGCATCCCCCGCAAATACGGGGGGACCACTGTATATATTCTAAATAACAGTAATATGGAGGTAACAGGTATCGGTATCGGCTTTGGCTTTAAAAAACAGTATTGGTATTGGCCAAAAATTTGGTATCAGTGCATCCCTAGTGTGGAGCATCAGCAAAGACGAACATCACAATCAGGTTCCATGATTGCCGTATCGAGGTTGAAGAGGTCCTTCCTTTTACATATGTGTATCCATGTTTTTCGTTGCCACGTGTATTGGAAAGCTGTGAAAAATGACTCTTTCTTTATTGGAAGAACACCTGTAAATAGCACAATAACGAGGCAGTTTATGTGTAGGTATAGCTACCGTAAGCAATAGAATTGAATATTTTGTTATGAACAGTTTCAGTTTACCAGTTTACAGTAGGTACAAGGAAGAGCTTTACACTGAACACCAGCTTTTTTTTACATACAAATGGCAGACTCTGCCATAAACGGTGGCTTTGAATCTGGTCTAGACGCCTCTGACATAATCTGACTAGATGTTTACCTGCACAGGAGAGGATACATTTCAGGTCGCTGGTGGGATGACCTGGTATTCTATAGACCTTGGTTCAGATGACAGTATCATGCACCTAAACAAGCATAAAACAGGCCACATAGGACCCAGGGAACATAGGCTCTTGGAGAACAGAGGCCCCGTGAAACATAGGCTCTTGGGGAACAGAGGCCCTGGTGAAACCCATAGGCTCTTGGGAACAGAGCCCTGGGTGAAACATAGGCTCTTGGGGACAGGAGGCCCTGTGAAACATAGCTCTGGGGAACGAGGCCCTGTTTAAACATATGCTCTTGGGGAACAGAGGCCCTGTGAAACCCATAGGCTCTTGGGAAACAGAGGCCCTGTGAAACATAGGCTTCTTGGGGAACATAGCCCCGTGGAGGACCCCATAGGGCTCTTGGGAAACAGAGGCCTCCTGGTGAAACATAGGCTCTTGTGTGAACAGAGGCCTCCCGTGGAACATAGGCCTCCTTGGGGAACATGGGCTTCTTGGGGAACAGAGACCCCATGACATATGCTCTTGGGGAACAGAGGCCCTGTGAAACATAGGCTCTTGGGGAACAGAGGCCCTGTGAAACATAGGCTCTTGGGGAACAGAGGCCCTGTGAAACATAGGCTCTTGGGGAACAGAGGCCCCTGTGAAACATCAGGCCTTCTTGGGGAACATAGGCCCCTGTGCAAACATAGGCTCTTGGGGAACCAGAGGCCCTGTGAAACATAGGCCTCTTGGGTGGCAACAGAGGCCCACCTGTGAAACAATAGGCTCTTGGGGTGAACAGAGGCCCCGTGGAACCATAGGCTCTTGGGGAAGGCTGGAGGCCCCGTGGAACCATTAGGCTCTTGGGGAACAGAGGCCCCCGTGAAACATTAGGCTTCTTGGGAAAGAGGCAAGGCCCTGTGAAACACCTATGGCTCTTGTGGAACAGGGATGCCCCGTGGAAACATAGGCTCTTGGGGAAACATTGGCTCTTGGGGAACAGAGACCCCGCAGTGGAACATATGGCTCTTGGGGAACAGAGGGCCCCCTGTGAAACATCGGCTCTTTGGGGAACAAGGAGGACCCCGTTGGAACATAGGCTCTTGGGAACAGATGGCCCTGTGAAACATAGGCCCTCTTGGGTAAAACAAGGGCCCCGTGGAACATAGGCTTCTTGGGGAACAGAGCCCTTTGGAAACATAGGCCTCATTGGGGTGAAACGAAGGCCACTGTGAAACCTAGGCTCTTGTGGAACAAGGCCGCTGTGTAAACATAGGGCTAATTGGGGAACAGGGAGGCCCCTGTGAAACCATAGGCTCTTTGGGGAACAGAGGCCCTGGTGAAACATAGGCTCGGTGGGAACGGGCCCTGTGAAACATTAGGGGCTCTTGGGGAAACAGAGGCCCCTGTGGAAACAGATAGGCTCTTGGGGAACAGAGGCCCTCCCGTGGAAACATAGGACTCTTGGGGAACAGAGGCCCCTGTTGAAACTAGGCTCTTGGGGAACAGAGGCCCTGTGAAACATAGGCTCTTGGGGAACAGAGGCCCTGTGAACATAGGCTCTTGGGGAACAGAGGCCCTGTGAAACATAGGCTCTTGGGGAACAGAGGCCCTGGCTGGAAACATAAAGGCTCAAATGGAACAGCGGGGCTGGTGGGGAACAGCTCTGGCGGGGAACAGAGGCCCCGTGGAAACATAGGCTCTTGGGGGAACAGAAAGGGCCCGGGTGGGGCGACCCATAGGCTCTTGGGGAACAGAGGCCCCGTGAAACATAGGCTCTTGGGGAACAGAGGCCCTGTGAAACATAGGCTCTTGGGGAACAGAGGCCCCGTGGAACATAGGCTCTTGGGGAACATTAGGGCCTCTTGGGGAACTTGAGACCCCGTGACATAGGCTCTTGGGGAAACAGAGGCCCCTGTGAACACATAGGCTCTTGGGGACAGGCGGGTGGAACTAGGCTCTTGGGGAACAGAGGCCCTGTGAACATAGGCTCTTGGGGAACAGAAGGCCCCGTGGGGCGACAAATAGGCTCTGGGAAAGAGGCCCCGTGGAACATAGGCTCCCTGGGAAACAGGAGCCCGTGAACATAGCTCTTGGGGAAACGAGGCCCGTGGTGGAACATAGGCTCTTGGGGAACAGAGGCCCCGTGAAACATAGGCTCTTGGGGAACAGAGGCCCTGTGAAACATAGGCTCTTGGGGAACAGAGGCCCCGTGGAACATAGGCTCTTGGGGAACAGAGGCCCCATGGAACATAGGCTCTTGGAAGAACAGGAGGGGCGTGGAACATAGGCTCTTGGGGAACAGAGGCCCCGTGAAACATAGGCTCTTGGGGAAGGGAAACAGAGGCCCCGTGAAAAGGGGGGGGGGGGGGGGGGGCATAGGCTCTTGGGAACAGAGGCCCCGTGGAACATAGGCTCTTGGGGACAGAGGCCCCGTGAACAGGCAGGCTCTTGGGGAAGCAGAGGCCCCGTGGAACATAGGCCTCTTGGGGAACAGAGGCCCGTGGAACATAGGCTCTTGGGGACAGAGGCCCCGTGGAACATAGGCTTGGGAACAGAGGCCCCGTGGAACATAGGCTCTTGGGGAACAGGAAGGCAACGATGGAACATAGGCTCTTGGGGAACAGGAAGGCGGAACATCAGGCCTCTTGGGGAACAGAGGCCCCGTGAAACATAGGCACTTAATGAACAGGAAGGCCCCGTGGACATAGGCTCTTGGGGAACAGAGGAGGGGGCGTGGTGGAACAGAGGCCACCCTGGGGAACAGGAGGCCCCGTGGAACATAGCTCTTGGGGAACAGAGGCCCTGTGGTGGGGAACATAGGCCCTGTGGAACATAGGCTAAACTGGGGAACAGAGGCCCCGTGGAACATAGGCTCTTGGCGTTGGGGAACAGAGGCCCCGTGGTGGAACAATAGGCCCCGTGGAACATAGGCTCTTGGGGTGCATAGGCCCCGTGCACAATAAGGCTCTTAAGGCCCCGAAGGCCCCAAGGAGGACCCCAATGGAACCCCATAGGCTCTTGGGGAGCAGAGGCCCCGTGGAACATAGCTCTTGGGGAGCAGCCCCGTTGAACATGGCTCTTGGTGAGCAGAGGCCCCGTGGAACATAGGCTCTTGGGGAGCAGAGGCCCCGTTGAACATAGGCTCTTGGGGAACAGAGGCCCCGTGGAACATAGGCTCTTGGGGAACAGAGGCCCCGTGGAACATAGGCTCTTGGGGAACAGAGGCCCCGTGGAACATAGGCCCGCAACCCTCTGCCTTATAGTAATGATCTTTGCATCATGCAGTGACTAGCTTAAAGGGGCTGGCCGGAACCCTTATATATGGGGGTATAGGGCTAAAAATGCAGTCATGAAAAAATTCATGGAGCTTCATATGGCAATTGAGAATACGTATATGAAATATTTCGTCAAAATTCCTCTTACTTTCATAGTTACAGGGTAATTAGTAAACGTAACTCAATAAGCCAAAAAACATTGATCCGTACAAGAAAATGCAATATTTCTTGTTATCGTGAATTTTGATAATTATTGTGAAAGAAATTTGTGAGCAATGGCATCTGTAGAGATTCCCTGAGTCGCAGAAGGGAAGTCAGTCAGCTACCAAGTTCAACCACGATTCAGTGCGAGCACAAACCCCAAGTAGTCTACACGTTTGAGTTTCATCTCTGACATTTGCTTGCTTTTACGTATTTTTATCTTTGTTTCGGCAAGAATTTCATCGTGCTAATGAGGAAAAGACAAGCAAAACATCTCGCTAACACTCAGACGAAGAAAATTCGCCCTAATATGATTACAGAATATCATAATATACACAATATTAGCGTAGTTAGTGAAGAGAGAGAGAGGGAGGGTTCGTAGTAAGTAATGCCCCCATCTTGCCTGACGCACACGTCACACTGTGCCCCAGGCTACGATCTTTGAGCAAAGGGATCTTCATTTATGATAAATAACATAGTTTTGGTTTATTAATACCCAAAAAGGAATATGAAATTCACAATAATCATGATTTATTAACATTGTCTTTGTAGAAAGAGATTACACCTTCGGGTTTCACCTTTGACATTCTCTTGCATTTACGTTTATCTTTGTTTCGGCAAGAATTTCATCATGCCAAAGAGGAAAATACAAGGAAAACATCTCGCTTACATACAGAAGAAGAAAATTCGCTGTAATAAGCCGAGTTAGTGAAGGAGAGAGAGAGAGAGTTTCGTAGGAAGGAGTGCCCTGTCTTGCCTGACGCAGTACCCCAGGCTACGATATATGAGCAAAGGGATCATCATGTATGATTAAATTATGATAAATAACATAGTTTTGGTTTAATAATATACAAAAAAGAAATATACATTCATAATAATCATTATTTATTAACATTGTCTTTATAAAACTACGAAGGAAAACTTTGAACGCCTGTATCTCAAAACTATACTTATTGACCTTCAAAATATATCTTCTCACTTAGTTTTAAAGCTATAACATTGGGATTTGGTATGTAACTCAGAAAGACATTACAGAACAATAAAATCAAGCCCTTTTTTCCAATTTTTGTTTCTTCTTTTTTTTTTATTTTTTTTTTCCTGTTTTATAGGGTTTACTTATTTACCATAATGAAAAATTCATATCTAGCAAAAAGATGACTTCTAGAAAAAACTCCTCATTGGATTGGAGGTCTACATCCGGTCTATATATGGTAGTATGGATGAGTTATGGAGTTCCATTTGACAACGTCTGTTTGTGTGTGTGTGTTTGTGTTTGTGTTTGTGTGTGTTTGTGTGTGTTTGTGTGTGTTGAGAGTGAGAGGAGAGAGACGAGAGAGAGAGAGAGAGAGAGAGAGAGAGAGGGGGTGTAATTGCTGTATGGATAGTTAATGACTGAGTTGGTTGTTGGTGGGTTCTGGGCTGTCTGCTGGTGCTGTTGATTGTTAGAGTTCTGTGTTTTAGCTAGTTTTCAGTGAGTCTTTGGTGAGAGCTGGGACAGTTGGTAGTGTTGGCAGCATTTCAGTGAAGGCAATGGGAGTTAGTTGAGTTTTGTGTGTTATTGATTTGTTATTTGGTTGTTAAGTTAGTGTTGTTTGCTTAGAGTTGTTGTACCTGTGTTGTTGTGATTTTTTGTGTTGTTTGTGCAGTGGTCTTTTGTTGTGTTGTTGAGTTTTGTTGTTGTGTGTGAGGTTGTGGTTGTGTTCCTTGGTTGGTTGCTGTGTTGTTGGGTTGTGGTTGTGTTTCTTAGTTATATGCTGTGTTGTTGAGTTGTGGTTGTGTTCCTTGGTTGTTGTTGTGGTCCTTGGTTGTTGGATTGTTGGTTGTAGTCTTTGGTGATTGTGTTGAGTTGTGTTATTGGGTTGTGGTTCTTGGTTGTTGTTGTTGGTATCTCTGTGACCTCGACCAGCGGACAGCACAGGATAACCCTGGAATATCTGGAGTTGGTAAGTACATGTTTTGTGTTTGTTTTTTTGTTTTTGTATAGGTGTAGGTCAATTGTCCTGCATGTATTTTGTTGTGTAAAGAAGAAATTGTGACTGAGGGTGGGTTTGGCAGCTGGAGTGATTAGGTTAATGTGGGGAGGGTTTTTCCACTTGTTTTTTTTCTAGCTTGTGATCCCGCCACTGTAGTTATCCCAGGTCTTAATATTAAATATAATGGAAGGAGATAGAATTTGAAAAATGGTTATTTTTGGGATAAATCGCCCTGGTGTCACAAAACTGAAGGTCAGAGGCGAAAATCATATGCGGTTTGGAGATGTCCCAAGTCACCTTATTAAGTGGTATGAATATCAAAGTCCTGTCCTTAAAAAATGGCATTAGCTGGCCGGCCCCCTTAAGCTTGTTCCACCATATTATGGCTTCTCTCTGTTTTAGCATTGATATTTGATACTGTAATTTTAAGCCTGTTGAAGGTATTACAGCACTATTTTTATTTATGTAGTATGGCATACAAGAAATTTATAACAATGTACAGCTCTAAAACACTTCATACCTACTTAAACTAATGCAGTCATACAGTACAAACTTAATCACATATATGCCCAAAAATCTTTCTTTCCTTCTCTCCTGTACACATATATTACTGATATTTACTGTGATTGTAAGCCTATCAAAGATTTTACATTATCAAAACTGCATAGGTACTTGACCTTATATAAGTGTAATGATACACTGATCTTTAAGTCTCATGAATGTCTGTCTGTGTGACTAGTCAATGTCTGACTACTGTTACTGTAGTTTGAAAGCTGATAAATATTTTACAATAATATTTTTTGTGTTATGCCGTACAAAAACTTGGGCCATCATTACACAGTGCCCTTCTCTATTATTCTTACATTTAAGATAAACTGTGCACTTGCATTATTTTTATCTTTGAAACAGGATATTATTATTAAGTAAAACAGTATTCTTAATATATTTTAAGAATCATTCTCATTGTGTAAATATTATTATATCAAGTTTTATTTGTATTTGTGAATCTTGGATTTTCTTAACAATTTTAATCTGTTTCAGGTACCATTGAACTACTCAGCAATATTGCATTGGGCATATCTAATTTAGAAAAAGAAGAAATTGATACATCTAATGTTTTCAATAATTGGTTTGATTTATGGGCTCCAAAGCCACTAAACCCATCTGATTTTCCATTTTTAATTGTTGGTAAGTTTTGTCTTTAGTTTCAACTTTCCTCCCCTTGAGATTGAGTGTTATAGCAGTACGTAAAGGATTGTGTCATCTTTTACTATGGAATTGGCAAAATGTTAACTGTTAATATGTTACCATTGTCAAGATGATATGAAGAGTCTGTTAAAGAGTGCAAGAAGTGTTTACTTATTACAACTTAATTTTTAGGCAATTTTTGTGATAAAACACTAGAATGAGATAACTTAGCATAAGTCATCGTGAAAAGTTAAAAGTGACATATTTCACATTATTTTGTGGGAACAGTAGTTTTAAGTAAAAAAAAAATCTGTTTTGTATTACATCTTGCTTCCTAGCTTAGTATAGGTTCACAAGGCTTAGGGTACCTAGATTTAATTTAGTGATGGAAAGTATGTGTTGTCATTTCTTTGAGTCCTTAAACCCCTGATAACCTTCTTTGAAGGATGCATCCATAAACATTGAACATCTTTAGGGAGGGAGGGACCAAGGGGTTTCCCACTTAGAGGTGTCTAGGCTCTTCCTCGAGTTTTTCCTGTGCTTTGTTCAAGGCTATGAATTTTGATGGGTAGAATAGATTGTCAGTCTACAATGGGTTTGTGGGACTGGCTTCTTCAGAGAGACAAGATGGCCAGCCAGTCAGGGATGGACTGCCACAACTTGCCCTGAGGATTGAGATCTCTTAATTCAGCATCTGCCATTCAAACTTGTGCTGCTAAGTTGTCTGTATATACAGAGAATACTCTGTGCTGAAAATATAAAGGGATTTGGAAAGACTAACTTTTTGATTACCTTAAAAAAATGTGTGAACAAAAATCTTACACATACTGCTTAGCTAATTACTTATTAATAAGTTAGCATGGAAGAAGCTGCTGGAATTGGATAAGTAAACTTGACAAAATAGAAAATTAGGAAAAAGTCAAGTAATGCCTGCTTAGGTTTACTTATCTGAAAATGCATGATAGGTTAAGAAAATAATACTTTTTCCCTCATTTACTGAGTAATAAAATGAACAGAAGTGAAATGAAATGATGGATTTTGTACTGAAAAATGAAATAATTTAATCTAATGATAAATGAATATTGGCAAATTACTAAGTAAACATGTGGGGAAATTTTGCACCAAGCTGTAAACAAAGCCTCAGATTGTTGAATCTTGAATTTAGTGGGTCTTACTTTAGTTTAGGTTTGAGGTGGTGGATTTGTTAACTATTATTTGTATATTTGGTTAACAAAACACTATTAAGCCTGCAGAGATTCCAAACTGTGATTGAATGGGTATGATAAAGCAAAAATTAAATAAACACAAAATGACACTAGTATTTTCAAGTTTTAGCAGATATGCCTAAGAATAAGTAAACGTTGGTGCACAGCAATATTGAGAGAAAAAAGTGTTTTTTTAGGTATGTTTAGACTTAAAAATTATGAGATTATGGCAGCTGTTCCCTATTTGTGAGTCACCATGATTTAACATAAATTTTGTTATTGTAATTGGTTACTTATGCTTTAGCCATGTTTTCTCAGCCTGGATTCTTTAATAGTGTGCATATTATTCTGAAAGCTATATTATTGATGGGGATCATAGACTTTGTATTTTAAGTAAAAGTCTTATGTAAAGATGGTACTGCATTCTTTGTAACAAGTGAAATGTTATTTTTATGTATGCAACTTACCAATTAGTTACATAGCTATAGTTTCTAAAACCACCGTCAGCAGCTAGAATTTTTGAAATTTGCGGTAGCACTGGTTTGTTTTGGTTAGGTGATAACCCCCCGCCCACTATCGGGGGAGTGAGGAACCAACACCGTATGAAAATCAGTTGTTTCTGCCGGCAGGCACTGTTAACACAGTTTCAGTAGTCAGCGAAATTTTTTTAATTCTTTACCGTTGCTCATTGTTGGAGTTAATTAGTGAAGTACTCTTAAAATATTGGTAGCTTTTTTTTGGTGATTAGCTATTTATGAATTCAAATAGCTTTAAATATTTTTGCACCTAAATTAACTAGTTTTGAATTGGTCTACATAATGGTCAGACACTAGTACATCTGGGATTAGGTATTGCAGTAAAGGCTTCAATACTAGGATCGCTAAAGCTTGTAATGATCCACATTCAGTTTGCACAGGTTGTAGGGGACAGACTTGTACACTAGATCAAACATGTGGAGAATGTATTAATTGGGATCAAAGAACTTGGAAGATCTGGACCAGTTACACGAACAAGTTAGAGAGGGATAAAAAGAGAAAAGTGGCTTCTAGAGCTAAAGTTAAAAGCTTAGTTAGTCAGGAATTGTCTAATGATAATTTGTCTCTTTCTGAACCTTCCCCACCACCTGTCATTCCCAGTCCTAATCTTGACTCTCTCACACCTGTACCCAATGCTGTGGCCAATTTAGAGGCAAGAGTGGATCAGAAATTTTTTATCATGCTCAAAGCAATGGAGAAATTAGGAGCTTCCATGAAAACCCTAATGGACAAGGTAAGTGGTGAAGTGAGTGCAAGTGCAAGTGTTGTGGAGGAGGTGGCTGTTCAGCCCACTGATTCTCCTAGGCAAAGGTCCCTGTCAAACTCCCCAGAACCTGGGAGGAGGCATACTGGTAGCCCAAGGGAGGTCAGTGGGGTCTGCCCACAAGCAGTCGCCCCCTCAGGCAATTCTGTTGACAAATCCGAGATCGCAACAGAGTGCCATTGGAAAGGTGTCTCTAAAGGAGTACCACTTTCGTCTAGTGCTTCCAGCTCTGAGGAGTCCTCTCCCAGGCACCAGTGGCAATTCCATGACGAGTCCCATCCATTGAAAAGGGGGGCTCGTAAGTTGTCTCCCTCTCCAGTCCCCTGTAAAAAGGCTAGCCCTTTCCAAAAAGAACAGCCTTCGTGTAGTTTTTGGGACTCTCCAGAGAGATTCTCTCAGGATATGGAAGGAGAGGGACGTTGTAGTGAGGATCGCATCCTCTAAGTGTAAGTCATCGTCAAGAAAGTCTTCCTCTGGCAGACTTTCGGAGCTGAAGAGTACAGGGAAGAGTAAACTTCCAGAGATGTCTTCAGCTCCTGTCCACACCTCTAATGCTGAAGGACAGATAAGGCTCCCACCAGTCTCTTCTGTAATTCACGAGACTCCCTGGATACAGGTTCAGAGTTCAGAGTATGAGAACCCACAGAATCCCGAGCGCCCATTGGCGCCACAGTTTGCCCGCACACCAGAGCAGCCTTTGGCGCTCGGAATTCCGTTGCGACACTAGAGCGTCCATTGGTGCCCAGGAATACAGTTGTGACCGAGCGTCCATTAGCCCCCGAACATCCACTAGTGCCCGAGCTTCCACTAGCGCCTGAGCGTCCACTAGCACCCGAGTGTCCAAGAGTGCCCGAACGCCCACTAGCGCCCGAACATCCACAGGTATACAAGCAACCAAGTGCACAGATGGACCAGTATGAAGCGCTCAGATAGTCTATGTCATCAATTTCAGCTTCGGGCTTACCGACAGGATCTCAGGTGATGGCTGCCCCCAATCCTTCTTTGTCAGCCATCCAGAACAAGTTAGACAGCATTTTGGGCTTTATTCAATCTGCGGTGCCCCTGGTCCAACCTGTAGAGAATTTATCACCTATTTCTTCAGCTGAAGAGGAAGAGAAAGGAGAAGAGGAGGATTAAGAGTCTTCTCTCACTGCATACAAAGCCTTGCTTTTTTATTTTGTTGAAAATTTTTTGGATTCATTCTCGCCAGTGACTCCCACGTCGCCAGTGTCTTCTTACATGAGGGACAACCAGGAAAACTCCTGGAAATTACCCAAACTAGTACTGTCCTTTTCGGCTCAAAAAGCGTTATAGGAAATTAGCCTTTGGCCTGAGGATAAGAGGGATCAGAGCAAAGTTAACTTCAGCTTCCCTCCTTCTCGTCTTTCAACGAGGAGACATTTATGTTACTGACTCGGCAAGAAGATCGGCTGTCAACTCAGCCAAGATCATGTTAACGGTGTCAGAATTAGATTACCTAATTAAAAATATCTGTAGGGTATTTGAAGTTATTAGTTTCCTGGACTGGACAGTAGGAGCCTGGGACGTAAACTCAATAGTTATTCCATGTTGAATGAGGAAGCCTTTGCAGACATTTCGGGAGTGATCTCCTGTTTAGATAAGGGGATTAGAGACGGATCCGCAGAACTAGCCTCTCTCTTCATGTTAGGCATCCTAAAGAAGAGAGAACTGTGGTGTTCTTTTACTTCCAAGGGAGTATCTCGTACTCAAAAGTCTGCCTTACTGTATTTGCCTTTGGATAAGAAGCACCTGGTTCCAGAGGAGACAGTAGTGCTAGTTGCCTCCGAATTGCAGAAGAAAGCAACACAGGGTCTTCTCTTGCAATCCACTAAACGTACTAGAGAAAATATTCCTAGTGTACGTCCCTCGCCAGCCAGCTGAGGACAACCCTTTCGGGGCAGGGGATTCAGTAGATATTTCCCAAGATCAAGGGGTAGAGCACGTTTCACCCTTAGATCTATTAAAATATCCACAACCAACCCTTCGACCAAGAAGTAATGTATCAGTCCTTTATGAACCAGTAGGAGCGAGACCATCAATTTTGGGAAGAATGGGAAGCAAGAGGGGCATAACCTTGGATCGGAAAGGTTTTAAGAGAAGGATACGATATTCCGTTCAAGAGAAAGCCACCGTTATCAGGCTCTCCGATAGCTTTGATGGCTTACTCAGAAAATTCAAAGAAATTCATCACCCTTTCGGAAGAAGTTTCTTCCCTCTGGCAAAAGAAAGCAATAGAGTTAGTAGAAGAGCCACTAACCCCAGGTTTTTACAATCGTCATTGGGGGAGATGGAGACCCGTATTGGACGTAAGCAATCTGAACCAGTATGTGCAGAAGACAAAGTTCAAGATGGAGATGAATCAGTTTGTTCTTTCATCAATCCATCAAGGGGATTGGATGATCTCCATCAATATGGAGGACGCATATTTTCACATTCCAATACACCAAAACTCAAAGAGGTTTCTGCGTTTTGTCTTCAGGAACAAAATATACCAGTTTAGAGCGCTGTGTTTCGGGCTTTCGACCGCACCACAAGTGTTCACCCGAGTGTGACAACAATTAGTAAGTTTTCACCAATCAACATCTTGTTAGTAAGTTTTCATCAATTAATATCTTGTTAGTAAGTTTTCATCAATTAATATCTTGTTAGTAAGTTTTCGTCAATATCTTGTTAGTGAGTCTCCATCAATCAACATTTCAAGGATTGAACAAAGTGCTAGCTCCCATTGCGAAATGATTACATCTAGTCGGGATAAGGATATCCCTTTACTTGGACAATTGGCTTCTACGGTCACAAACAAAGGAGAGGTGAATGGAGGACATTCAGAAAACCCTGACTTTAGCTCGGGAATTAGGACTCTTAATAAACAGATGAAAGTCGCAGTTACTTCCTAGTCTGGAACTAGTCTATTTGGGGATGAGGATCAACTCAGTGAGTTTTTGGGCTTTTCCATCCCCACAAAGAATCGAGTCGTGCTTACAGAAAGTAGACAAACTTCTAGTGGAATGCTCTGCAAAGGAATGGATTAGTCTTTTGGGCACACTGTCCTCAATAGAACAGTTTGTGACACTAGGGAGACTGCATATGAGGAACCTACAGTTCTTCCTCAGGGCGAACTGGAACAAAAAGAAGTTTCCGGACTCTTTTATGTTCTGTATCACACAAGAAATAAAGGAAGACCTGCAATGGTGGAACTTAAGAGACAGACTTGCAGAAGGGAGATCCCTCCTCCCGCTGAGCCCCAACCTAGTGTTCCTTTTCAAACGCATCAGATCAAGGTTGGGGAGTGATTCTGGGGGAAAAGGAAGTATCAGGCATTTGGAATGCACAACAAAAACAGTGGCATATAAATCGGAAGGAACTGACCGCCATCCACTGGGGATTGCTGAAGTTTGCAGATGAAGTTCGCAACAAAGTAGTGGGCGATACATTTGGACAGTACGACAGCGCTCTCGTACATAAGGAAACAAGGAGGGCACACTTGTTTTCTCTTTGTGAGACGGCAAGGAGCCTGCTGTTATGGGCGAATTGAAATCATACCACATTAATAACAAAGTTTGTTCACGGAAAATTCAATGTACTCGCAGACGAACTAAGCCACAGGAGGCAAGTACTTCACACGGAATGGATGATGAACCCATTGGTATGCCTCGAATTGTGGAAACTCTGGGGGGAAACCTATGATAGATCTGTTTGCCACAGCAAGAAACCATCGTCTCCCCCTTTACTGTTCACCAGGCCCGAACCCGAAAGCATGGGCGACAGATACGATGCTTTTGGACTGGTCGAACAAGGACTTGTACGCCTTTCCTCCGTTCAAGATGGTGAGAGAAGTCATCAACAAATTCGAAACATCACATTTCAATGACTCTCATTGCTCCATTCTGGCCAGCACAGGAACAAATCCCAGGTCTTTTAGACCTACTGGTGGATTGGTCAAGGTTACTTCCTCAGAGAACAGATCTACTCAGGCAACCCCACTTCAGAAGGTTCCATCAAGGACTATCCACTCTGTCCCTAACCGCTTACAGACTGTCCGACAACTCTTACGAGTGAAGGGGTTTTCAAGACAAGCGGCGATAGCTATCGCTCAGTGCAGAAAGGAATCCTCAAGTAAAGTCTACCAGGCAAAGTGGACTGTGTTTAGAGCCTGGTGTAAAGAACATAATGTTTCGTCTTCTAAAACAACTATAACAGAAATAGCAGATTTTCTATTATATCTGAGAACAGATAGGAATCTGTTTACTGCGACTATTAAAAGTTATAAGGCAATGTTGGGATCTGTTTTCAAGCACAGGGGATTGGGAGTATCGACGAATAGAGATCTTGCAGATCTCATTAAATCCTTCGATATAGAAAAACGCAAAGGTTCGAAGATATTATCTTGAAACTTAGATGTACTACTTAAGTGGCTGTCGGAAACTCCATGTGAGCTGTGCAAAGAGCATCGTTGAGAGATTTGACGAGAAAAACCCTATTCCTAGTAGCCCTGTCTACAGCCAAAAGGGTGAGTGAAATAAATGCCATGGACAAGAGAGAGTAGGATTTGCACAGGGTAATGCGGTTTGCGCATTAACCTTGGGATTTTTAGCAAAAAACGAGGTTCTGTCTAAACCGTGGCCTCGTTCGTTCAGTATCAAAAACCTCAAGGACTTAGTAGGACCGGAAGAAGAAGAGAGGTTACTCTGCCCAGTCAGAGCTCTGAAATGTTATTTACAAAGGACAGAGAAAATTAGGGGCCCGCCCGATGGTTTATGGTGTTCGGTAAGGAATTTTGCACGCCCAGTGTCTAAAAACACCCTGGCGTTCTTCTTACGTAGTGTAATTGTAGATGCTCATTCACAAGTTAAAGAAACTGATCTTAATAAACTTGAAGTGAAAGCTCACCAGGTAAAAACAATGGCAACCTCTCTCTCGTTTAAATACAATCTCTCTTTGGACTCGATTGTCCAAGCAACGTATTGGAACTGTAAATCAGTGTTCACCTTGCATTACTTGCGTGATATTGAAACAGTCTTTGAAAATTGCAGTACCCTGGGTCCGTATTTAGCGGCTGGCACAGCATTGGGTAAGGAAGTGTAGAAAGTCGTACCTTCCTAGCCTATCTCTTCGCCTTGAATAAGGTTGTTGAGTTTTTAGGGAAGCCTGGAAGTACTATGGATGTAATAGGAGTACCCTTCAGTCAAGTGTATAGTTGGGTATGAATATTATGGTTATGGTGAAGGTGATATCTTTTTGCTCTGGTAACATGATGCTATTTGGTACTGTGCCCTGGGCAGGGGCATCCTTTGGTTGACCATGCTAGCCACAGACATTCCTTAGCTGCATGGGTCCCACTTTTTAGAGGATGAGCCATGGCTATACCGCCACATCCGTATGAGTTAAGACAATTGACTTCCAGAGGCAGTAATTAACCCTTAAACGCCTATTGGACGTATTAAACGTCGACGAAAATTGTCTGTTTGGTGCGTAATTAACGTATAATACGTCAACGCAAAAATGTTTTTTTAAAAATTCGTGGAAAAATAGTTATAAGCCTACTCGGTGAAAACTTTTGAATCATGCACCTTGAGGGATGCTGGGAGTTCACGAATCAAACTGTTGTTTTGTTTACAAGCGTTACCCAGGCGCGCATGCGCGAATTTCTTTCTTCTCGCACTAAAAAGCATCAGCGACACATCTCAGAAATTATTTAGTTACATTGACATAATTTTTGCACCATTTTATATTAACCATTAAATAGAGTTTTTTTATATGAAAATGTCCATAATTTCATGTAGAATACAACAAAAAACAACCCATGGTTGTAGCTTTTATCAGGTTTGAAATATTTTCATATAAATAACGATAAGTGCCAAAATTTCAACTTTTGGTTAACTTTGACTCAACTGAAATGGTCAAAAAACACAATTGTAAGCTAAAGCTCTTACATTCTAGTAATATTCAATCATTTACCTTCATTTTGCAACAAATTGGAAGTCTCTAGCACAATATTTAGAGTTATGGTGAATTTTTGAAAAAAACTTTTTCCTTACGTCTGCACGGTAACTTCTGAAAAAATCAGAAATTTTTTTGTCAGATTGTCGCAATGTTTGCACCGTTTCATATTATCCATTACATAAAGTTTTATGTATGAAAATGTGTGCAATTTCATGTAGAACACAACTAAAAACAACCCATGGTTGTAGCTTTTATCAGTTTTGAAATATTTTTATATAAATAACGATAAGTGCCAAAATTTCAACCTTCGGTCATCTTTGACTCGACTGAAATGGTAGAAAAACACAATTGTAAGCTAAAACTCTTACATTCTAGTAATATTCAATTATTTACCTATATTTTGCAACAAATTGGAAGTCCTTAGCACAATATTTCGATTTATGGTGAATTTAAAAAAAAAAAAAAATTTCCTTACAACCGTGTGGTAACTCTCGAAAAAACCTGAAATTTTTTTGTCCAATTGTCGTAATGTTCGCACCGTTTTATATTAGCCATTACATAAAGTTTAATATATGAAAATGTGCGCAATTTCATGTAAAATACAACGATACACAACCCATGGTTGTAGCTTTTATCAGTTTTGAAATATTTTCATATAAATCACGATAAATAGAAAAAATTTGACCTTCAGTCACCTTTGACTCAACCGAAATGGTAAAAAAACACAATTGTAAGCTAAAACTCTTACATTCTAGTAATATTCAATCATTTCCCTTCATTTTGCAAATATTGGAAGTCTCTAGCACAATATTTCGATTTATGGTGAATTTTTGAAAAAAACTTTTTCCTTACGTCCGCGCGGTAACTTCCGAAACAATCAGACATTTTTACGTCCGCATGGTAACTGCCGAAACAATCAGACATTTTTTAGTCTGATTGTCATAATGTTTGCACCGTTTTATATTAGCCGTTGCATAAAGTTTTATATATGAAAATGTGCGCAATTTCTTGTTGAATACAACGAAAAACAACCCATGGTTGTAGCTTTCATCAGTTTTGAAATATTTTCATATAAATAACAATAAGTGCCAAAATATCACCCTTCGGTCAACTTTGACTCAACCGAAATGGTCGAAAAACGCAATTGTAAGCTAAAACTCTTACATTCTAGTAATATTCAATCATTTATCTTCATTTTGCAACAAATTGGAAGTCTCTAGCACAATATTTTGATTTATGGTGAATTGAAAAAAAAAAATGTTTTCCTTACGTCCACACGGTAACTCTGCCGAAAAAATCAGAAATTTTTTCGTGCAATTGTCATAATGTTTGCACCATTTTATATTAGCCATTACATAAAGTTTTATATATGAAAATGTGTGTAATTTCATGTAGAATACAACAAAAAAACATCCCATGGTTGTAGCTTTTAACAGTTTTGAAATATTTTCATATAAATAACGATGTGCCAAAATTTCAACCTTCGGTTATATTTGACTCGACCGAAATGGTCAAAAAACGCAATTGTAAGCTAAAACTCTTAACATTCTAGTAATATTCAATCATTTACCTTTATTTTGCAACAAATTGGAAGTCTCTAGCACAATATTTCGCTTTATGGTGAATTTTTGAAAAAACTTTTTCCTTACGTCCGCGCGGTAACACTTTCGAAAAAATCAGAAATTTTTGTTGTCCGATTGTCGTAATATTTGCACCATTTTATATTAGCCGTTACATAAAGTTTTATATATGAAAATGTGTGCAATTTCATGTAGAATACAATTAAAAATAACTCATGGTTGTAGTTTTTATCAGTTTTGAAATATTTTCATATAAATCACAATAAATAGAAAAAATTTGACCTGTCAAATTTAACTGGACCGAAATGGTCGAAAACTGCAATTGTAAGGTACAACACTTACAGTTTAGTAATATTCAATTAATTACCTTCATTTTGCAACAAACGGGAAGTCTCTAGCACAATATTTCGATTTATGGTGAATTTTTGAAAACTACTATTTTTTTTGTCCTCGCGTTACGAATTCATGCATCATATTGTGATAATATTTTCTCTGTGTTGCTTTGATTGTTTTACAATTTGTTATCTACCAAAATTATCGCAATTAATGTACAATACAACGAAAAAATAATACATTCATTAGCTCTAACCGTTTTGCTCAGAGCGCGATTTGTATACAATTAACATATGAAATTTTTTTTTTTTGCTCATATATTCCAATATTTATATATGATAAATGTTATTTTTTTCATTGTTGCATACTAAACTTCAGGTAATGACAAAAAAAGGAGCTAAAAATGAACTCTTAATCTTGAAAACTAAGCGTGCTGTGAATTTTTGAAAAAAAAAAAAAAAAAACAACAAAAAAAAAAAAAAATTCCGCTTTGGCGCTCGCTCTCGAACGCTGCCGGTATATAGGAGACACTTTCGGAAATACCAGCTCGGCGTTTAAGGGTTAACTGTTCTGCCCTCTTAACAGGTAAGGAACCAACAAGCATTTGCATGGATGCTAGCACTAAATATATATTTTATATTAAATTTTAAAAGATATGCGCATATCCATGGATCCCACCTCCTACAATGTGGGATTTAGCTATGTAACTACTTGGTAAGTTGCATACATAAAAATGATATTTTTATGATAAAATAAGATTTTATGTATACTTACCAAGTAGTTACATGATCAAAGCCTGTCCTCCTCCCCTCACATGGATAATAGGACATAAACAACTGATTTTCGTACGGTATTTGTTCCTCATTCCCCCGATAGTGGGTGGGGGTATCACCTGACCAAAACAAACTAGTGCTACCGTAAATTTAGAAAATTCTAGCTGCTCACGGTTTTAGAAACTATAACAATATAACTACTTGGTAAGTATACATAAAATCTTATTTTATCGTAAAAATGTCATTTTATTTATATTTCTAGAAGAGGCACAGGAGGCCATGATTGGAGATGAAGAAAATGCTTTGATTCCTTGCCTATCTGGACCTGGTGGGGAAATGGCTTTAGTAGACATGGAATATGTTCTTATTACCTTGGAGGCAGGATCAGGTTCGGCGCCAATTCCTTTAGTTAAACTTCAAGCTAGTGCCTCTATCACATCAACTGGCTTCCGATCACAGAAGGTAATATTGATCTAATGTTTAGTATTTGAGTCTTGATTGCAGGGGAGTCATTATTATCTGAATTGTTTGTGAAATAATTTTGTGATAATATTTTTGTAAAGAAAGTTTAAAGTAGATTCCCATAACTTAGCCAGACAGTTTCAGACTCCCAACAACTTCTTCAAATGGCACTTTGTTTGCATCAGCTAATCTTGAAAGACCAAAACCTCACCACTTTTGGCAAGAACAAGCTCCAGTGTCTCAAAAGGTTCTGATCTCATTCTTTTGTGTGATTACATTATGTTTTTACCTTTATATTCACAGGTGGGGGGGAGGGAGGGTATTTAGTTTAGTTTCAATTTCCTTCTAATAGAGCTATTTGCCTCAGTTCAAGTTTTGTGTATTGAATGGTATACTCTTCCACTCAAAGCCTCTGTTCTGATATTAGCATTTACCCAAGGAATATTAAGAAAATCTGTAATCTTCCCATATGGCTTTTCTCTAGTACTTCTTGCATATAACAAATGTTTAGGTATTTTTATGTATCATCAGACATCCTTATGAACCCTAGGTAGACATTGTTTTTGTCTGCTGCAGAAAAACAATCATGTCTTGACTCATTTTATTTTTAATTTTTCCTCTATATTACTATCTCCATCTTTATCCATTTCATGGTTATTCCCCATTTGTATCTCACCTCAACAACTCAAGCATATCTGCCTGTTTATTAATTTTGACTTGCATGTTTGTCCACCAGACGTCAACATTCTCATTCCTTGAACATCTTTGTCAAATTCCCAAAGCTAATCCAATAGAAATCTCCCACTACAAAAACCCTCCAAGAGGGGAGCCGACCCACAGAGTGAGCAGCTCGTACTACTACTACTCCATCCCATGCTGCCGACTGCTGCGCCTCTGGTGGCCATCCTTTTCAGTTAGCGCACACGAGTCACACGTGTTATTTTTCTCTCTGTGTTTTTGTGCCTTTCATTGGATTATCTATAATGGAGCGTGCAGCTATCGCAGCAGCTAAGTTAAGTACTCAGTATTTACGGTTAGTTGGTTTTTTCCGGTCCTGAGACAGTGTTTGCTGTTTTTTAGGTATAAATACGATCTCGGGGTCGGAAGCATGGCAGCATGGTTCTGCCTCGTGGTGGGTTCGTTCTTGGTCTCCCATACCTAGAACATCCCCTTATTTATGTACGCTCTATATTATTATCCGCTTTACGGTCTACCAGGTTGTCATGCATGCATGTATTTTACCACCTTATGTAGGCTTCTTCTATCCAGACCCTAGTCCAGGTTCTTAGTATCGGCCTCTGACTAGCTTTGAGTGGTAGACTTGCCTTCGGGTTAGTCGTACACTCCTGGATTTTTCTCCTGCTATATTGCTTTCTTCTTCATTTTTATTTATTTATACTGTGTATTTTGTTATAGTTAGGTTAGTTAGGCGTCTGGCTTTAGCCTAGGTCCTGGCTCATCAGTTCGTGCTCCCATATAGCATCTCTCTGATCAGTTGGTTTTGCCCAGTGGGCCTATATGCTACCGCTTTTCAGTTCAGTTTTGCTTCCCGATAGCATCTCTCTGATCAGTTGGTTGTCCTAGGCTTAGTTGTCGTATTTGGTCTTACCGCCTCGTGGTCACTTCGTGATCACGGGACAGCCAGACGCCTGTCCAGTCACTCTTCCCCCCCCTCCCGCTCTTCCATAGAGTCGGGCGGGGGTGGGTCGGTCTGCCCATGCTCGCTCCGCATACCCGAGCCTGCCCCCTCTCTCCCCTCAGGCGGAGGGGCTAGGGAGTCGGGACAGACCCAGACTGGTCTCGACCTCTCCGGCTTCTCGGTCCGGCCGGGTGGTACGTAGTGGGGGGCTGGCCTTTCCCCCCCTCCGCGCTACCTTGTCGCTCTGGGCTAGCTCGAGCCTGTATGTCTTCTCGCCTTTCCCACCTTACTAGGGCTCCTTCCTGATCGGAGTCCTGGTATCCAGCGGAAAGATGTTAGTCCACCCAGTAGAGTGGACCGGAGCATACAGTGGGTCTCTGCTAACCTTACCGTATTGCTGAGTTACTACACTCCGCTACGCACTGGACTTAGTCCGGTTCGCTGTGTTTTAGGTTTAAGTTATCTATAAGTTTATCTTAAGTACCTTAAAACCATCCCCCCTCCCTTACATGTTTTCCGGATCTCTCCGGGATTTATAGCCTAATTCCAGATGCGCTGCAGGGAGGGTTATGCCCAAATTTTTTTCCGAGCTCCGGCATGCAACGGAGTTCTTCTGTCCCTTAGTCTGTAAGTGATGTTTTTTTAAGATACTCATGTGTCTTCCCACTTACAGGCCACCAACTGTGAGCATCCGGGATGTTCCGCCACACTTCAGGACCCATGTGGACACGAAGTTTGCCGGTCCCATGCTCCATGCGCGACTCCGCACGGGGACATCCAGGTCTGGTACCATGAGACGTGTACCATATGTTACGATCTGGTGAGCCAGCTTTTGGAAGGGGTAAGGTATTCCATCTCCAGTAGCTGCTCCGCTTCTATTTTAGTGCTTAAGTTTTCATCATTTACTTTAACTTAAGGCATCTAGTTTAAGTTATACTTTAAGTTTTAGTTTTAAGTGACTCTTAAATCTAAACTACGCCCTCTCTTCCAGGCGCCGGCAGTAAGGGATACCGCACTGGCTACCCTGCGGGCCTGGGTCGGCGGTTTTGGGAAAAACGCCGCTAAGGGACAGCCCTACATCCTGGAGAAGCGGTTGGCATTATTAATCTTCCCCGGAGGCAAGGCGACAGGATACGTCGACCCGGTAGATGCGGCTCCGACTATCGCCTTCATCCAACAACAGCTGGCTGCCTCATTAACTGATCAAGACCAGGATATCTCTACGGATGTCGCGACCCTGGATATTAATGTTGAACCTATGGTAGGTATAGACGACCTGTTGGTCGAGGTAGGTAAGGTGGACACCCAAGGATCACCCTTGGGCGTGACTGTTTCTTCTACCCCTGCAACCTCTCCATCCTTCCAAGGCTTTACGGGTGACGAAATATATTCTCCTCCTGACGCTTCGGTTAGACCTAAGGTCAAGGCTAAAGTGATGACCTTGACTAAGACGTCGTCGTCGTCTAGGAAGACGGCTTCGGCTTCATCCTCCTCCCGTAAGTCTCCGGCTGGGAATCCGGAGGAGCAGACAGGTCTAAAGCTTCTAGCTCCGGCTCTAAGTCCTCGAGGAGTAAATCCTCCAGAGAGAGATCTCGCACTCCGGCAGAGTCACCAGTTCCGCTACCATTGGTTCCAATTCAGAGCCCCCCTCCAACCTCCGCAGCAGCTCCGGCTTTGGACTCCAATGCTGGCCTGTTGCAACAAGTGGGCGACCTGGTTGGGTCCCTAAAGAGTAGCATGGAACAAATGATCTCTCGTCTGTCGGATAGGATTACTTCCCAGGACTCCATTATAGCCGGGCTGAGAGAAGCCCCTCTAGCCTCTCCTCCACTTTCCAACACAAGTGGAACTCAGCTTCCTCCGTATGACTCACTACCTCCGTTCTCTATGAACAACCCATGGAGAGTAGCGTCATACGCCCCCTTCCAGGACGGTCTCATCTCTATACCGGAATTTGGGACTCGAAGAATAGAGGACTTCGAGTTCTACCCGGAAGACCTCCAGCCTCCGTTCATAGGCTACGCAAGGCTCACACCTTCGGCTATGGTTCGAGACGATAGGGTACCTAAGGAGACAGTCCTCTATTCACGTGACCAGGCTCAGAGAGAATGGCTCAGGTGTTTAGAGGACATGGATTGTTCTAATACCAAGATACAACCGTTTAAGAGTCCCTTTACCATTTTCACAATGGATGAGAGTACCCCGCTCCCGTTCCTAACCAAGATCGCGAGGTCGACCATCCCAGCGGCCCAGAAGGGGGAACCTATACCGCAGTTGAAGGAAGCAGATCCCACATCTCCGTTGCTCCCTTCAGTTGGAGAATTGTGGGAAGACTTGCCGAACACATTCTCAGCTGGCAAACTCAAACCGGACTGTGCTATGGAGCAGTTTGGTGAAAAGCTACCCAGGCTCCCAGAGAGCCTTATTCAGGCTGAATTTGACACAAAATTGCGACTAGCCAGATCGATCAATTCTATGGCCATGTCTGAGGTAGCAACCATGGCTTATGGATCAGAACCGATTTTTAAGCTCATGACCAAAGCCCTGACTCAAACGGTACAGTCAGATATGTTTGAGTTTGCCACTGCTCGACGAATTGTAGGAAGCATGTCCTACAAGAGGCAACCATTCGGCATGAACCGAATAGGTTACTCTCGTCTAGCATCTGGGGAGCAGATCTCTTCCCAGAAGCTATGGGTAAGGAAGTCCAGTCAGAGGCTACGAGGTTGAACCAGAGCCTTAAGGACCGTTGGGGCCTTACGGCTAAGAGGAGGCAAGACCTGACACCTAAAGGTAAGGGACAAAGGAAACCCAGGCGTTTCCAACCTTACCAGAAAAAGCAACCACGCTTTTCTCAACAAGTTTCAGCGGTACCGTTAGTGCAGACAGCCCAACCCTCCACTTCTAAAGGTCAATCACAGCCAATTTATGTGATATCCCCTCAGCCTCAGCCCTCCACCTCTTACGCCATCTCTCCAGCTTACAATCAAGCCTTCGAGAGTCAAGCTTCACAGAAGTATGACCGCTCGGGTAAGGGAGGCAGAGGTAAGCGGTCCTTTCGTGGGAGAGGATCGGGAGGCCCCTTTAATAGGGGAAAGCACTTCAGAGGAGGCCGAGGCGGTTACCAGAACCAATGAAGAACTTCAGGTAGGAGGGAGGCTGTTTCACTTTCGCCACCGGTGGAACTTCAGCCAATGGGCTCAGAGCATAGTGTCAAAAGGGCTGGGTTGGAGCTGGTTGACGAACCCACCTCCAGCCAGTCCTTTCCGTCAACTTCCTTCCAAAGAATTGACAGAGTACGCAGAGGACCTCCTTCAGAAAGGAGCTATAGCGAGAGTCAAGAGATTAAAATTTCAAGGTCGCTTGTTCAGCGTGCCAAAGAAAGGCTCACAAAAAAGAAGGGTAATCTTAGACTTGTCCCGCTTAAACTTAGCCATCCGCTGCGACAAGTTCAAGATGCTCACGATCTCACAGGTGCGGACCTTACCTTCCCCGTGGGGGCCGTCACCACCTCTATCGATCTTACAGACGCCTACTATCATATCCCTATTGCAAGACACTTCCGTCCGTACTGGGTTTCAAGATAGGAGACCAGACATTCTCCTTCAAGGTAGTTCCATTCGGACTCAACGTGGCACCCCAGAGTGTTTCACGAAGCTAGCGGAAGTGGTAGTGCAACAACTCAGATCACAAGGGATTATGGTAGTAGCGTATCTCGACGATTGGCTGATCTGGGCCCCAACAGTCGAGGAATGCAACAGAGCTACACTGAAAGTGATTCAGTTCCTGGAATATCTAGGCTTCAAGATAAACAGGTCCTCCAAATCAAGACTCACTCCAGAGTCAGAACTTTCAGTGGCTGGGCATTCAATGGAATCTATCCTCCCACCACACTCTGTCGATTCCATCAACCAAAAGGAAAGAAATAGCGAAGTCAGTCAAGCAATTTCTAAGTCACAAACTAGCGTCAAGGAGAGCTCAGGAAAGGATCCTGGGTTCTCTCCAGTTTGCATCAGTGACGAAACGTCTTAATGAAAGCCAAACTGAAAGACCTAACCAGAATCTGGCGCTCGCGAGCAAATGTCAGATCCAGGGACAAATTATCCTCAGTGCCTCTGATTCTAAAGAATCGACTTCGGCCGTGGGCGAGAGCCAAGAATTTGTCAATGTCAGTACCCTTCAGTTTCCCTCCACCAGGGATCACCATCCACACAGACGCGTCCTTAAGCGGCTGGGGAGGGTATTCCCAGGTCAAAAAGTTCAAGGGACTTGGTCACCTCAGTTCCGTCAGTTCCCATATAAACGTACTGGAGGCAATGGCAGTGTTCTTGACTCTAAAGAGGTTACGCCCACCAAAGTACTCCCACATAAAGCTAGTCCTGGACAGCGCAGTGTAGTACATTGTATAAACAGAGGAGGCTCCAAGTCACGTCATCTAAATCAAGTCATGGTAGCCATCTTCTCCCTGGCAGACAAGTTCAGTTGGCATCTTTCCTCCACTCACATAGCTGGAGTGAGAAACGTCATAGCATACGGCCCTAGAATCCCCGATCAGTACCCCTAGCGTCGGAATGGTCACTGGACAACAGTTCGTTCCAATGGATCCTTCAAAGAGTCCCAGGGCTACAGGTGGATCTCTTCGCATCCCAAGCGAACCACAAACTACCGTGTTATGTAGCCCCCAACCTGGACCCTCTGGCCTATGCCACGGACGCCCTGGCTCTAGACTGGAACAACTGGGAGAAGATTTATGTCTTCCCTCCAGTGAATCTCCTCATGAAAGTATTGAACAAACTCAGGACATTCAAGGGTCAAGTGGCTCTAGTAGCCCCAGACTGGCCGAGAGCAACTGGTATCCTCTAATTTTGGAGCTGGGCCTTCGTCCTCTTCGGATCCCCAGTCCCAAGCTCTCCCAGTCAGTACAAACGAAGACTGTGTTCGCTTCCTCAAGGATTCTCAAAACCCTAACTTTATGGATTTCATGAAGTTTGCGGCAAAAAGAGATGCGAATATTGACCCTCAGAATATTCTCTTCTTGGAATCGATAAAAGGGATTCAACTTTGAGACAGTATGATGCTGCTGTCAAAAAGTTAGCAATCTTCCTGAGAGAATAGGATATTAGAATCATGACAGTTAATTCAGCTATATCCTTTTTCAGATCCTTATTTGAAAAAGGTTTAGCGCTAGCACGATTACGACAAACAAGTCACTAAAAAATTTGATATTTCAATTTGGATTCAACATAGACTTGACGGATTCCTACTTCTCGTCTATTCCTAAGGCATGTGCTAGGCTTTAGGCCGTTCTGTTAAAGGCTACGTCAGTTTCATGGTTCTTAAACGATGTTCTAAAAACTGGCTTCCGAAACCGATAATGACACATGCTCGTTTATAATGCTCTTAAGGAAAACACTATTTTTATTAAGCTTAGCTTCAGGAGCAAGAATTTCAGAACTGTCGGCTCTATCCAGGAACCCGGATCATATTCAATTCCTTCCCACAGGGGAAGTCCTACTTTCTCCGGAACGTAGCTTTTTAGCAAAGAATGAAGATCCTTTGATGAGGTGGGAACCTTGGAAGGTACTGCCCCTTCCACAAGATGTATCCCTTTGCCCAGTTTTAACCTTACGAGCCTTTCTGTCCAGGACCTCCTCATCTTCATCGGGTCCCCTCTTTAAGAGGGAAAAAGGTGGAACTTTATCCATTAAAGGTATCAGGCAGCAAATCCTGTACTTTATTAAGCAAGCCAATCCTGACTCTTTCCCGAAAGCACATGATGTCAGGGCAGTAGCCACCTCAATTAATTATTTAACCAACATATGAAACTTCGATGAGTTGAAAAAGTACACTGGATGGAAATCGCCGACAGTGTTCAAACGTCACTACCTTAAATCCTTGGAAGCTCTGAAATTCCCAGCATAGCAGCGGGTAACATAGTTTCCCTGACTCTAGCTAATTTGTAGTAGAAGATTCAGTCCTCCTTTCTACCTGCCTCACCCAAAAGTTCGTCTATTCCTACCTTGTTTCATTTGCATTCACCTTGTGTCTTAGCTGCTTTTATGATAGTGTAATGGGTGCCCCTTATTGTCTGGCTAGGGACACTCACAAATGATTATAAACATTGATCTCATGGATGTTTCCCCTTATTTTTATGCTAGGGGATACATCATATTATAATGGTTACGGTTTTGTATATTAAGTCATATACATTCCTTTATATATTATTATCGTTGGTTATTTATATTAATTGCTATTATACTTTTGATACATGCTGTTACACAGGTATCATTTGATACATGTAAGTCATTTACCTGTATATATGTAAATTACCTTATGTTAACAACATGATTAGATTTTAAGGGTATTTAAGCCATATTTATTAATTTTGATACCACCCCTGTGTATATGTATCTTTTAGCAATTATATTCTTTTTATATATATTTTATCTTTTATTTGAGACCTATTCTGATTTACTTTTGTTTACAATCTTGTGCTATTTCTCTGGTACGATTTCGCGCAGCGACACGAGCTGAGCCCAGAAAAGGGATTTTGACGTAAGGAAAAATCTATTTTCTGGGCGATTGGCTCGTGTCGCCAGCGAAATCCCACCCTACCCATCCCTTCGCCCAAGATGTCTGCTAACTTCAGGATGGCCACCAGAGGCGCAGCAGTCGGCAGAGATGGGATGGAGTAGTAGTAGTACGAGCTGCTCACTCTGTGGGTCGGCTCCCCTCTTGGAGGGTTTTTGTAGTGGGAGATTTCTATTGGCATTTGGCTCGTGGTAGTGGTCTCACTCGCCTAGTGTTCATACCGACACCCTCCTGGAGGGTGAGCGAGTCAGTTATACTGACCTTTTTCTTTATTTTATTTATTCTCTGGTGTGTTTTAGTACATTTACCCTAGAAATAATAGATTAAAGGATATTTCGCTGGCGACACGAGCCCAATCGCCAGAAAATAGATTTTTCCTTACGTCCAAAATCCCAAATTTTCCCCTTTTTTTTTATGTATCCATCAGACATCCTTATGAACCCTAGGTAGACATTGTTTTTGTCTGCTGCAGAAAAACAATCATGTCTTGACTCATTTTATTTTTAATTTTTCCTCTATATTACTATCTCCATCTTTATCCATTTCATGGTTATTCCCCATTTGTATCTCACCTCAACAACTCAAGCATATCTGCCTGTTTATTAATTTTGACTTGCATGTTTGTCCACCAGACGTCAACATTCTCATTCCTTGAACATCTTTGTCAAATTCCCAAAGCTAATCCATAAATAGAATTCTTCACCTGTAACATCTTAGTCCTTTGTCCACTTGAGACAAATCCAATTGGTGCAGTGCATTGTCTAGAGAAATGTCAGATGCTCCTTACAACTCTAATCTTCCAGGGAGGTCACCCTCCCAGTTATTTTTGACAGAGAGAACACAAGTGAAATGTATTATGAAGAAACTGTAAAAATACTGGTCTGGGAATCCAGTACTTCAAGTTTATTGAGGCATAAGCATTGAGGCTACTTCAGAGGTCTTTTTGAATTTAAAATTGATGACAAAATATTGTTTATTTTAACATTGAGGGGATCTTCTTTTCATTGCAGAGGTGAATAAGAAATAGGAATACTACCTTATTACCATAAATTACATCCCCTGCATACTGCTAAACCTTTCCTCTTGAAGATGAACTACATGGTCTTGGTATATTTCCCAGTTGCTCTTTCTTTATTTACTTGTAAAAATATAGTTCATTTTTTGTAAAGAAAATATGCTGTTCTTACCTCTTGCTGTGAAATATTAGTAAGGTTTGTATTTCTTGTTCAAGGATAAATCTCTTGTAAATTAATGATAATTAATTTATTAATAAAAAGTCCAAGAATCTACTGTAAGAAGTCCAGGTAAGAGTAAATTAAACTTAGTGATTTCACATTTGTTTGTTCTTTGGAAATTAAAATCTTTAGTTTGTTGATGAATTCAGCACATAGCTGTTTATATTTAAAGTGGAAGACACAGTAGAGTCCCTATTGTTGCCTGAAATCAGAATTTCTGGGACTTGAAACTGGATATCTTAGATGGTGATATTTTCACCATTGTTATCCCTACTCCCTCCAAAGCATATCTGTGAGCTTTATACCTTGTCAGGTAGTCTTTCAATCCAACTAGTTGTTCTCTTTAGAAATTTCATTTGCTCTTGGGTTCATAGCCAAGGGTCAGTCTTTAGGAAAATATCTCGGCCTTTTATTATTCCTGCCTTGCCTGTCCCTTTGAATGGAAGAAGTCTTCTGTTTGATGAGAGTCATCAGGTTGTATCCACTGGACCAAGCCTTTCAGGCCTTCCCATTCTCACTGCTTCCTTCATACAGTGTTCAAGAATCTTCCTGGTTCAACACAATCAGTTGTATATTGGCTTGGCATGTCATAGGAAGATTGGAGCTCCTTGCCATACTTAGAGTGGGCATTTGGTGTTTCCAGAACACTTTTGTAAGATTTTATTGATATGATACCCATCAATCCTTGATGTATATAATTAGTACCTGGTTGTCAATTCATATCATGTTTTACCAGTTGGTTGGGGTATGGACCAAACGTCCTTATCTCTCACAAGATTTTTATTATGGAACACATGTCTTCATGCCTTATGTGTTTGGTGAGCATTGTCATTTTTATTTGGACAACAGTTTTTGGTGTATAACCCTGACCTTATGGAGTATAGGTAGACTTCTTTCATTATAGTCTTCTCTTTTCAAGCATATGATTTTATTGTTTGTCATCCAAAATTGTGATTTAGGTTGGTAATGGGGTCATATAAATATTATGTATTATTAGTTTTTTTTCATAAAGTTCTGTTTATTTTTTCATGCGAACCCATTAGGTTTGCACAGAGAATGAGAATAACACTAGGGTGCTTTAGCATGGTCTGGACATTATCATGGAGGTCTTTAGTCTTTCAAGATCTGTCAAGTTGGTGTCATTACAGAGCCATGCACACAGAATACAACTATTTGTGGTTAATTGTTAGATAGAAAACAGATAAATTTTGCATGAATGTTTTTTTTTATTATTTAAGCAGATTTTTCTTGGAATTGCAATTTGTTTTACTTTCAGTTGGAAGTTAATGGGAATTCAAAGATTGAATTGGCATATTACAATCCTCGTTTGGCTGTCTGGGAACCATTGTTAGAACCAGTTGAGATTTCCGATATTCGAGGAACTCCAGAATTTCATCCATGGGAACTTGATTTTGAGGTAAAGTATATTTCATTGCAATTTTAATTTTAGTTTTGCATTGACAGATTCACTAGCCATCTGAGTAAAAAAAGAAGACCACTCAGTAGTAAAATGATTTTGAAGCATTGCTATATGTGTTACCAAAATGTGTAAGATGCTGGTATTCTGAAAAATATTTTTACCAACAAATTTTCAACCGAAGATTGGAGTGTTCTCTGTGTTGTCTTTCTTCTGATGTTAGGAATAACTTTACATGTTTTTATGAAGGGAGGCAGTCTTAAGCACTTCATATTCATAAGGTAAGCTATATAGAATTAAAGTGAGTCATAACTTTTCAAGCTCTAGCAGAGTCAAGAATCTGGTCATTGTTATAAGGAATTAATTTTCCATTCTTTTCCATCTTATTTGGTGTCTGTTTAAACATCAGTTCATCATTGTATGTGTACCTTTCTCATCACAACTCCTCCCAAATTGTTGATAAGATTCAGGTCAAAACTTGATTTAGAGGTATTTCATTATGTATAAATGTGTCTGAAAGGAGATTGTCCACCTGCCACTTTTACCTTGTCATTGCAACCTTTCCTACACAGTTGACATTATTCATTTAAGCATAATACAAAGGCAGACCATCATGTACTGATGCACATGTGGGGAGATTTTTGTTGTTTTGTCATGTCCCTATGTCTGTCACAATTACCTTGACGTCATTGCAACTGCCCATACATAGGGTAATTGAAGGGTTTTTTCAAACTTCATACAATGGTAGACCTTCATGAAGACACCATTCATCTGTCTGGGTGACAGCTTGAGTGCCTTGCTTACCTTGTCATCATAGTTCCTTTTATCTGGCTGAAGGATTTCATTTAAACTTGATACAAGGGTAGACCACTGTTCACTGATGTGAATCAAGTTAGGTCACCTATCTGGCTGCCCTTCTGTATGTCTTTCAGTCTTTCAGTGTATCTCATACTGTGTCATTGCAATTCCTCCTGCACAGTTGAGGATTTCAGTCAAACTTGATGGAAGATTGCTGGTCATTTAGTTCATCTGTTATCGCAACTCTTCCTACACTGTTAAAGGGTTTTCAGTCAATTTTCGTACAAAGGCTGATGCAGGAACATCTACTTGGTTGAAATGATTTCAGTCCTACTTAGCACAAAAGTAGAATAGCATTCATGTTTATTCTTGACAGAAAATCATTTGTTTTTCATGTCAGTTTTCCTGTCATACCTTGTTTTACAAAACTCCCTGAAAGTTGACCTTATTGCTCCAAGGTTCATTCACCATGTACATAACTTTTAACCTTTGCCTTATCTTTTGCAGGCAAACTTCACTAGTATAACCCTTTCTGGTGACTATGAGGATAGGGTCTTTGAGACCTTGACCATAACCATTAGGTTTTTGTAAATATTCACCTTTTTAAGAACATTGATGGTGTCTTTCAAAATTCCAGCAGTTGTTTTGGAGTTAGTTGGGGATAAGTAGTGGGACCTGTATTGCTTCAACTATGATCTCAGATTGCTTGCTCAACAGAAATGGTTTTCTGTTGCTAAGCTTGTTAAGTTGAGTAGTTGGAGTGGTCTTAGTAGACAGAGGGGCAGCTAGAGATGGGCAGTACAATGTTAAGACCTCAGGTTTGTAGCTATGAAAAATACAAATTGTCTTAGAAAATTTGTCATAATGTTCATACGCGAACAAAGCTTCGGTCTTAACAATAGGATAGACTTATACTTGGAAGGAGGTACAAGACATCCTGAACCGGCTGGGGGCGTACCCACCAGTCCAGCTCCAGAAGAAATAACTTCCGGAGAGGGACTGAAGCCTGTGAGAAGCTAGATAAATTTATATCTAACCACCCAGACACTGAGCGACGTACAATGATATATGGGAGAATCATTGCATAGGGAACCAAAGAGAAACTTGACTGTCCAATAACAAACCAACACACCAGGTTTTGTTACCACTCCCAACTCCCCCTTGCCAAGAAGCGGAGCATATGTTACCGAATAGAGGGTGGGATATTTGTATACCAAGCAACCACACTATCAGTATGACTACACCTTACTCACCTGTATCAGACCAGTCCAGCGAATGATGTGTCTATTCCTTAACCCGCCTGAAGGAAGAATGAAAGGTACAAGAGAAAGGAGACCACCCAACTCACTCATTCTCTCATCCACACAATCATCTTAGGTAAGATACAAAAGTGCCCTGTTAAGGGCAATGGTGAGTTACACAACCTGTTGGGCAGCCACCACAGGACCCAGGGAAAACTTGTCTATAGATCTGTGGGCAACATCCTTAAGGTAGAAAGAGGTGAACGTGGACTGGCGTAACCAAGTACCAGCGCTCAGCACTCTATGTACAGCCAAGTTCTTTTTGAAAACCAGAGAGGGACCAATACCCCTAATGTCATGCGCTCTAGCTTGCACAGACGTGGCGGCAAAATCATCAAGAGTCAAGTATTCCTGTCTTGTCTGAGAACCTATTTGTTTCCCCTAGGTGACTGTCTCGTTCCATTTCCAAAAATGCAACTAGTTTCTTCTTGCAAGAGGTTATTATTCAACCGTTGGTTGGTTCTTCATCTCTTTCGGAGCCCTCAAGTTGTTCTTCGCGTCCAAGAGCGCTTAGTATCGGGGATGTCTACTCCTTCGGCTTTCTGGAGGAATTTTTCGGTGTCGCTCTATCTTATGGATTTTCACCTTCTTCAGAGAAAGGTTACTTGCTGGGTCTTGTTGTTGCGGCCAACTCAATTTTATAATTAGCTTGGTATCGTTAGGGTGTTAGAAATTTAGGTAGTCAGTGGTAGTCTAAATGAACGCAAGAGTCTCTGTTGGTCAGGATTTAGACTGAGTGTATTGTTCTTTTAGGTACTTGAGGTTAGGCAGATCCCAATGGTCATGGTGGAATAACTTCAAATTCTTCAGCCCAGTCATCTGCGTCAGTAAGCAGTAAAGAATTGGAAGGTCCTGCACACTGATCTTCTCCTCCATACATGAGAGGCTGGATAGCCACATGAGAGGTTCACCGTTTCCCCTCCATACATGAGAGGTACGTATAGAATACCACATGGGAGGTTTTTTCAGACTCAAGTGGTACCTTAGACTCAACACTGACATTGGGGTACCTCCTCTGCAAGCGTCCTCACTTACTGAGTTGGTCAACTAGGTGAGGAAATTTGCTTTTACCTCCATGCATAAGAGGTATAGAATACCACATGGGAGGCATTTCTGACTCAGCTGGTACCTTAGACTTGACACAAACGTTGGGGTACTTCCTCTGCAAGCATCCACACTTACTGAGTTGGATAACTAGGTGAGGAAATTTGCTTTGCATGAGAGGTATAGAATATCACATGGGAGGCACTTTTGACTCAGACGGTACCTTAGACTCAACACTGACATTGTGGTACTTTCTTGTGGTACTTTCTCTGCAAGCATCTTCACCTATCGAGTTAGATAACTAGGTGAGAACACATACATTTACACATGGTAGGTGATAATGAGTTACCTGCTTATGCTCAGGGGACAGGTCGGGCTGAATTAGATTGATCCCACCTCCATTAAATTTTGTTAATCGCGCTAATTCAGGTGTTCAAGGAGTGTATTGCAACATGAAGTTTTCTTAATAAAACTAATAGTATTGTAATACTTACCTGAACACCTGAATGATTCCCACCCTCCTCCCCACTTCAATTTGAGAGTGAATGACTCAGTTGAGGTTGTTGGTTCCTAGTAGCTGGTATTTGCAGCAGTGTTTCCAACAGGACTTCTGGTAACTCATTTGACCAGATTTTACCTGTAGCATTGGTAGTGCTGACAGTTAAAATTACCCACTTTGTGGGTAAATCTGTGGGGATATAGTTTGGGCTGGTCAGTGACCAGGGCTAATTCAGGTGTTCAGGTAAGTATTACAATATTAGTTTTATTATGGAAACTTCATTTTGACTGTATATGAAAGTGAAAATGTGAACTTTTTGTTACAGCTTTTAAATGTAGGAACTCTGCCTTTCACTGTCAGGTTATGGTTGGTCAAAGAGCTGCTGTAAGCTAGCAGGTCTATCTTTGAGAGACACATGCTTTGTATTGTACATTATTCTAAAGAATGAATTTGTAAAAGATATTGAACAGAGTCAGTGGCTAATTTTCTTTTGTGTTAAAGTTAAGTATATCTAGTTTAACCAGACCACTAAGCTGATTAACAGCTCTCCCAGGGCTGGCCCGAAGGATTACATATTTTTACACAGCTACGAACCAATTGGTTACCTAGTAACGGAACCTACAGCTTATTGTGGGATCCGAACCACATTATATCGAGAATGAATTTCTGTCACCAGAAAAGGGATTTTGACGTAGGAAAAATCTATTTCTGGGTGATTGGCTCGTGTCGCCCTATGAAAGGATCCTTAATATCATTCTTTCTAGGCAAAATTAATCTAAATCTTACCAGAGAAAAACAAAATTAAGAAAATGTCAGTAAAACTGACTCGCTCACTCTATAAAAGAAGTGTCGGTATGAGAATAGGGGCGAGTGGGATCACTACCACGAGTCATTCACCATTTAGACCTTCCAATCCAAAATCCCCACTAGAGAGAGCTGATACTAACGGGTGATGCAGCCGCTACTACTACTACTAAGGACGCCACGGACAGCAGCGCCCCTAGCGGTCATCCTTAATCTATGAACATCTTGCCCTGCAGGGGGGGGAAAAGCAAGACAGGGTGGGTTTCATAGGGCGACACGAGCCAATCACCCAGAAATAGATTTTTCCTACGTCAAAATCCCTTTTCTGGGCTCAGCTCGTGTCGGCCTATGAAAGAGTACCAGAGAAACAGGCAAGATGGGAAAAAAGGACAAATGAAAAAACAGTAGTAAAAAGAGATATATAATATAAGTGAATCAGGTATTACAGAATACAAATTAAGTACTTAAAGCTAACTTATGCTAAACAATGGCATAAAAAAGAAAGCCAACAACATAAAGTACTTAAAATTAACTTATAATAAACATAGTAATATACAATAATGCAATGTAAGTTAACAAAACAGATTCACTTAAGCAAGGTATTTACATAATATACAAACACATTGTGTCCTTACCCATAGCATAAAAATAAGGGATATTTGGGACACTGAAGTACATTATAAGTACATAGTGTGGATGTCCCTAGCAAAAAAATAAGGGACAATCCACTAATATGATCTCAGCGGCTAAGGCTAGAGTATCTGAGTAGCATGGCGATAGGGTGAGGCATGTTAGACGAGGTAGGTAGGAAGGAGATCTGGATCTATACTATGACTACTATACAGTATCAGGAGAAACAATGTTTCCCGCTGCTACTGCAGAAAATTTTAAAGATTCCAAGGACTTTAGATAGTGACGTTTAAAGACTGTCGGAGATTTCCATCCAGTATACTTTTTTAAGATTCCCTCGAGTTCATATGTTGAAAGTAGTTAATTGAGGTGGCTACTCCCCTGATGTCATGTGCTTTTGGGAATGAATCAGGATTGCCTTGTTTAATGAAGTAAAGGATCTGTTGTCTAATACTTTTTAATGATAAAGTACACCTTTTTCTCTCATGAAGAGAGAACCTGAGGATCTTGAGGATGTGCGAGATAGAAAGGCTCTTAAAGTTGATACTGGGCAGAGAGAAGGGTCTTGCGGAAGTGGGATGACTTTCCAAGGAGCCCACCTTGCAAGAGGAGGATCCTCATTTTTAGCTAAAAAGCTACGATCCGGAGCAAGCAGGACTTCTCCTGAGGGGAGGAATTCTACATGACCTGCATCTCTGGATAGAGCCGACAGTTCTGAAATTCTAGCTCCTGAGGCTAGGCTTAATAATAACGTCTTTCTCAGGAGGCATTATGAATGTGCCACGGACGAGTTGTCAGTATCTGATGCTAGTTTGAGGACGTCATTTAAGAACCATGAGACTGCAGTAGGCCTTTGATAAGGTCTAAGTCTAGCACAGGCTTTAGGGATAGACGTAAAGTAAGATTCAGTCATCTATCTGGAAACCCAACTGAAAGATCTTCTTCAAAGCCGATTTATGCGTAGTAATAGTGCTAGCTGCTAAACCTTTTTTCAAACAAGGATCTGAAAAAGGATATAGCTAAGTTAACTGTCATGGTTGTAGTGTTTGATTCTTTCAGGAAGGATGCTAATTTTTTAACAGCTGAGTCCATAGTTGTCTAATAGTTGACTCTCTCTTATCTGACTCTAGGAAGAGGATGTTTTGTGGATCAATGTTAGCATCTTTGTTAGCCGCAAACTTCATGAAGTCCATAAAGTTAGGGTCTGAAGAATTCCTGAGGAAGCGAACACAGTCCTCATTTGTACTGCCTGTGACAGCTTGGGATTGGGAATCCGTTGAGGTCGGAGACCCAATTCCAGAAGCAGAGGATACCAGTTGCTCTTGGGCCAGTCTGGTGCAATCAGCGCTACCAGTCCCGCCCTTGAAAGTCCTCAGCTTGCTCAAGACTTTCAATAGAAGATTCACTGGAGGAAAAACATAAATTTTTCTCCACTGACTGCCAATTCGTACGCGACAGGGCCAGCGTCCGTGGCATAAGCCAGAGGGTCCAGGTTTGGGGGCCACATAGCAAGGGAGCTTGTGGTTTGCTTGTGAAGCAAAGAGATCTACTTGAAGACCTGGGACTCTCCGGCATATCCACTGGAATGACCTGTCGTCTAGGGACCATTCTGATTCAGAGGACCGACCGGGACAAAGCGTCTGCTATCACATTTCTTACCCCCGCCAGGTGAGTCGGCGGACAGATGCCATTTGTGTTTGTCTGCTAGGGCAAAGATGGCTATCATGACATGGTTCACATGTTTGGATTTGGACCTCCTCTGTTGATGCAATGACTACACTGCACTGTCCAAAACTAGTCTAGATGAGACTTTTTTCGGGGGAAGAAGTCTCTTCAGGGTAAGAAATACTGCCATTGCTTCCAAAACGTTATGTGGAGCTGGCGGAACTGAACTGACCAAGTCCCACTGAACTTGTTTGAATTGAGAATATCCCCCCCAACCGGACAGGGAGGCATCCGTGTGAATGGTTAATACCAGGAAGGGGATATTGGAGGTGGGGTACCAGTTTGGCCAGGTTCTTCACTTTTGTCCATGGACGGAGTTGATTGCGAAGGATCTGTGGAATTACTGACAACTTGTCTCGAGATTTGGCGTTTGCTCTCTGATCGCCAAACTCCGGTTTATATCCTTCAACCTTGCTTTTAGGAGGATGTCTGTTCAATGAGGCAAACTGAAGAGAACCTAGGATTCTTTCCTGGCTTCCTCCTTTTTTTTTTTTTCCTTGATGTTTGTTTGCATTTGAGAAATTGTTTCACAGCTTTGGCTATTTCTTTGCGTTTGACCACTGGAAAATTGACAGATTGTGGGAAGACAAATCCCATTGGATTCCTAGCCACTGGAAAACGAGACTCTGGAGTAAGTCTGGATTTCGTTTTGTTATCTGGAACCTCCAGATGTTCCACCAGAAATTGAACTACCTTTTCCGTGGCTTTGAGACATTCCTCGACTGTTGGTGCCAGATCAACCAATCGTCGAGGTATGCTGCCTATTATCCCCTGAGTTCTCAATTGTTGAACTACCACTTCTGCTATTTTTTGTGAATACCCCTGGGGGCTACATTCAGACCGAGGGCCATCACTTTGAATGAGAATTTCTGATTTCCTAGTCTGAACCCTAGGAATGGGCGGAAGTGCCATGGCTATAGGGATATGATAGTATGCGTCTGTAAGATCGATGGAGCATGTGACGGCTCCACGAGGAAGTAAGGTCCTTACTTGCGAAATGGTAAGCATTTTGTTGAACTTGTCGCAAGGATGGCAAAGAGTTTAGCCTTGACAAGTCTAAGATGACCCTCTTTCTCGTTGAGCTTTCTTGGCACGCTGAATAAGCGACCTTGAAATTTTAAATGCTTGACTCTCGCAATAGCTCCTTTCTGAAGGAGTTCGCTCGCATAATCTGTCAATTCCTTTGAAGGTTTCCTGATAAAATGATTTGATTGGAGGGGGATCTTTGATCCAACTAACCAAACCCAATCCCTGGACACTATGCTCTGTGCCCAATTGCTGAACCCCCACCTGTGACGGAAGAGGAACAACCTCCCTCCTACCTGGGGAGCCTCATTGTTGTTGGGCGGGTTGACCTCCACGCCCTCCTCTGAACTGCCTACCCCTTGTCGCTCTTCCTGAGCCACGCTGGCGAAAGGTGGCCTCGCGCTCTGCTACTCTCGCCTGCCCAGAAAAGGGAAAAGAGGGTAAGCCTGACCTTCATAAACAGGGTTGAAGGCCGGCGAGAGTGCGTAAGAGGTCGAGGGTTGCGACTGAGGAGACACAAGGAGGATGGGTTGGGTCTGTTTTGAAGTTGCAGGTTGTCCCTGTTGGGTAACTGGGACGGCCTGAACGAATTGCTGCTGCTGCTGACGTTTCTGGTAAGGCTGGTAACCTTCTACCAGCCTTCGTTTGGTTTCTTACCAGCAGCGGGGGCGGATTCTTGTTTCCTCTTAGAGGAGATACCCCATCTAGCTCTGAGGCTCTGGTTGAGCCTAGCAGCCTCATGGTGTACCTCATTCACCGCGGACTCTGGGAAGAGGTCCGCCCCCCACATGCTGGAAGCCAGGAGCCTATTAGGTTCGTGCCTAATAGTGCATTCCTGCAGAACGTGCTTTTCGACAGTTCCTCCTAGCTAGGAAGACAAGTCGAAAGCATCCGTCTGAACCGTTTGAAGCTGAGAACTTGGCCAGAATCTTAAATAGGAGGTTCTGTGCCATAGACCGTAAAGCAGCCATCTCAGTAATGATTAGAGAGGTTGGAGGGATCTTCCAAAACCTAGTTCGAGCGTCGAACTCTGCCTGGATCAAGGTATCAGGCAGCCTTGGAAGCTTTTCACCAAACTGGTCCATTGCACAGTCCGGTTTGAAGCTTACCAAGCGTGAAAGTGGAAGGCAAGTTCTCCCACAATTCTCCGAAACTGGGAAAGAGCGGAGAAGTAGACTCCGCTTCCCTCATTGTGGCATGGGCTCATCCTTGAGGACTGCTGAAGAGTCGCTTCCACTATTTTGGTAGCGAACGGAAGAGAAGCCTCCTCCTCCGTCGCAAAAATAGTAAAAGGACTCTTGAAAAGCCTGGAGCTTGGTGTTGGTACACTCCCAGTCCTCAAGGCAGTGAACCCATTCCCGCTGAGCGTGCTCTCTACTATAAAGCACATGCTCTCTGGTGATCTTTTGTCTTCCCTATGAGTGCCGGCTGCGGTCAGCTAGCATATCCAATGAAAGGCTGCGTCAATCCCGGAGGATAAAACTCGAAGTCCTCAATCCTTCGAGTTCCACACTCCGGGACAGAGATCATACCGTCCTTGAATGGAGCGTAAGCGGCTACTCTCCATGGGTTATCCATGGAGAAGGCTGGTAGCGACTCATAAGGAGGAGGGTAGCTTGGGAATACCAGCACTTGCTTACTGGGGAGACTGGATAAGGAAACCTGAGCAAGCCCAGCTACTCGGTCCTCATTCTCTCGTAACTCTGTTAGATAGATCTTGGATGGACTGGCCGCACTGACTCAAAGTGTTCGACAGTTTGTACGCGAACATCTGTTCGAACTTGGTTTCCGAGGGCGGAGACCTGTGAGCCGACCATCTCTCCTACCTGTTGTCATCACCACTGCTGAGAAGGCAGTGGGATCAAAGGTGCTCGGTCCCGCTACTCCAACCGGCGGTTGCCGGAGTGGATGCGGTGGAGGCCAGAGAAGCATTGGCTCAGCAGAGCGCGAGGGTTTCCTTCTCCTTAGAAGCCTTGCTTCTAGAGCTCTTGGAGTGTGAAGAGCTCGGCTTAGCCTTCACGCGTCAGCATAGGAAGTCGAAGACTTCTTAGCTGAAGAAGACGACGACGACTTTTTAGAAGTCGTCTTAATGAGGGTCTTCGGTTCTCTCTGTCCCTTCACCTTTGGGGGGTACAGAGAGAGCGGGAGAGCGGGCAGGGATCTCCAGATCCGAAAAGCCTTGGAAAGAAGCAGTAGAAGAAGGGACAGGAGAAGATCCAGGTTGAGCGCCCAAGGAAAGACCTTGGGCACCCGACACACCTACCTCAACTAACAAATCCTCCGCACCTACCGGCCATAGGCTCAATATTAAGGTCCAAGGTTGCGACATCTGGGACCGTCTCCTGCATGGCCACGGCCCCTAACGATTGCTGCACCTCTTGCTGGATAGAAGCGATGAGAGGGCTGCAGAGATGGGGTCAACATATCCTGTTGACTTGCCGCCGGGGAAAGATCTGAATGGCCAGCTTCTTGTCCAAGATGTATGGCTGGCCCTTGCGGCGTTCTTGCCGAAGCCGCCCACCCAAGCCTTCAGGGTTGCTAGGGCGACTTAATTCCCTCACACCGGCAGCCTGAAAAGAGGAAGGCGAAATGAAGCTTCTAGTGCCGGGGGACGGGGTTAACAAGCTTATGACTAAGTGTTGTTAGTAATACGATAAAAGAAGTCACAAATCGACTTACCCCCCCCCACCAGCTGACTGACAAAGGTCGTAACAGATGGAGCAGGTCCTTTCTGGGTGCCGCAAGACGATCATGGCGTTGTGATTCGTGGCACATGGGGCGTGAGTCCTGCACTCATCGTGGGCGCAGGGGTCGTTATAAGGTCGCATTGCACCCTAGGACCTGACAGTTGGTAGCCTGTAAGTGGAAAGATACATAAGCATCAGGAGAACACTTACAGCCTAACAATTGCTCCGCTGCATGCCGGAGCGGTAAAGTTAGATTAAACCAGAGCCCCGCCATAATACGTGTGGTAACAAGAAGGTTGGAGTTTGTCCAAGGCTACGCCGGAGACAAGAGAAAAAATCCAACCAGGTGTGGTGGTGAGGTATGAAACCACGACGGAGATGGTATACACACAGTATATAATACTAAAATTCATCGTAAAATTAGGGTATATCTTAAAAATAACAAAATAATTATCAAACTTTCCTCCCCCGCTACTAGAAGAGTGCCCGGGTAAGAAGCAAGCTCTCCTCCGGTAGCGGGGGAAAAAAGGGAAGGATATAGTAGGGCAAGCAATAGACCACGAGTAGTGACCACCCCGCCGCCCGCTAGCGGAGCCAGACGAACTATAAACAAAGGTGCCCCGGCTGCGGCGGAAGGCTCCGTTCGTTATAGTGGGGAAGGGTGGGACTGAGCAACTGGGGGGGGGGGGGTGGGGGGGGTCCCCGGCGTAACGCGGTGGGAGAGAGAGAGGGGGGGTGGCCTACTACCTCCCCGTCTCAACAACTACTACCACCCGCTCGGAGACCCAGGTACCCGAACAAGTGGTCGCCCTAAACCCCAGCTGGGGAGAACCCCCTGGCCTCCTCAGAGGCAAGGAGGGAGGAAGGCTACTGAGGTTGTCATAGCAACCAAGGGGCGGGGTCCCCCAGACCCCCTCCCTATACCTGTTAGGAGGGAAGGGGAAGGGAAGGTGCGATCGAACACGTGACCGCAAGGTGGCCTAAGCCGCTATAGCAACACAACCGTGGGAGGGCCACGTGAACAGGCTGTACCAATACATGGGACATGCAACCTAGGCTAGCCTAACACCCTAAATAGAACTAAAATTACATACATAACAGGTGGAAAAAGACAGACTTTTTCTTTTTAGTAAAAGAAAAAGAAGCCCAGGAGGAGGCAAACTGGTTCGCGAGGAACAGAAGACTACTCGGAGCCAGCGATAGCGATGAAGAGCAAGAAGCCGGGGATGCTGGGCCAGAATACAGAATAGCCCTAAATACCAAACTAAGAGAATGGTAAACGGGCTAACCTAGCTAAAAAGACGATGTAAAAACGATGAACGTGATATAGTTAAGCCCATATAGTACAAGAAAAGGTGTTTTTCCCCCCCCCAGTTATGGAAGACCGGGAATTCTAAACATGAGGCAGCATGGGCGCCGCAACTAGCGACGGGAAACCGTATACTGACCTATTAGAAGGAAAATACTTGGTCCCTGGAAGACTAAAATACAGTAAAATACTACTTATGAGGCACTTAACTTAGCCGATGCGATGGCAGCACGTTTCCATGGTAAAAGAAGAGGAGATAAATCCAAGAGATTAGCACACGTGAAAAAATGCGTCCAACGCGTACTGCTAAATATTAAGGATGACCGCTAGGGGCGCTGCTGTCCTTAGTAGTAGTAGTAGCGGCCGCATCACCCGTTAGTATCAGCTCCTCTCTATTGTGGGGATTTTGGATTGGAAGGTCCCAAATGGTGAATGACTCGTGGTAGTGATCCCACTCGCCCCTATTCTCATACCGACACTTCTTTTATAGATGTGAGCGAGTCAGTTTTACTGACATTTTCTTAATTTTGTTTTCTCTGGTAAGTTTATTTAATTAATTTTGCCTAGAAAGAATGATATTAAGGATCCTTTCATAGGCCGACACGAGCTGAGCCCAGAAATAAATTCCTCTGGTTCCGCGTTGGCCGAGCCGAGAATTGAGCTTCGGACCACCGGATTGGTAGCCGAGTGCAAAATCCACTCGTCCAACAAGGAACTATATGTGTTGAAGTAGAACATGAAGTTGTAATTGATTCCTTTCATAGAGAAAATCCATAAACTGTCCTTACAACTGTAGACTTGCTTTACCTTATGCCAGATGATAAGTATGATGATTCTCACTTTATTATGATTTTGACTCTTAGTTGATTGATTTCTTAATTCTGCTTACATGTGTTACACTTTTATCTTCCTAAGATGTCGCAAGAGCTTACTTCTAGTCAAGTCAATACCCCATCATTGAGTCCAGCAGTATCTCCTACCTCAGCCCCGGACATTGACGAAACTGATTTTGAAGAACTGGCTTTACAGCAGGCTGTAACAACTCTTTCAGTTACTGCAAGAGTAAGTGTTATTTTTAAACTGTTATAAAGGTCTTGCTTTCTCTGAAACATTTGTTTTGGTCACTACGGATTTAAATTTTATTTATAGCATTTGATTTCTTGACAATTTATCAATAGTGTTGTATTCTTGAAGGTAAATGTTGCATTATTACTTTAATTTTTAAATATCTAACTTCCCTGGTATAGTTACATATATATAGCTTTAACCCGCTGATTCGTCGTGCGCATGGCAGAAATTCAAAATTCGCGGCTATCGCCGATAGACAGTCAGGTGATCATACCTGTGCTCCCTCTATCCAGGTACCTGAAACCATTCCCATTTGTCCTCAGAAATTCCCTGGCGTCGCTCGGTGCAGCACGTTTGGAAATTCGCTCTTCTTTGTTTGGGTTTGCTACAATTGGTGAAGTACCCATTTTCTTGGTTTTTTCGTTGATGGCTTTCGCTGATTTTGGACTATTCTTTGCTTTTCTTTGTGCTTAGATAGACTTTGTTGTTTTCCGACTTGGATTTTTTTTTCTCTGATTTTGGTTTTCTCAAGATGGCTGACTCTGTTGTGAGAATGTGTGTGAAGGGGTGCAAGACCCGGCTTCCTAAAGCCGCTCTTGATCCCCACTCAATTTGTAAGCATTGCAGAGGACACGTTTGTACTTTTGAAGATAGATGCAATGAATGTGAGAGTCTGTCGGAGAGAGAATGGAGAGAGTATGATAGGTATGTGAGACGTCTAGAAAAGACAGAATTAGGAGAGCTAGATCTTCTAGTGTTCTTTCTTCTAGATCTTCTGATAATCTCCCCCCTTCTAACGTATCTAAATCTAATATTCCTAATCCTGATCCTAAGGTAGTAGTACCAGATCCTCCTACGGAGTCGGAGGTAAGTGAACCAATCATGAAGGATATTATGGCTGCGATTTCTGCCTTAGGGGTACAGGTGAAATCCCTTACTTCGGATAAGGAAGTGATGTGGGGTGCAGTGCGGGGTTTGCAACGCAAATTCGATGATAGTGATAGTGTAGTGGATGGTGCGTCCGTTCGTGTCTGTCATGCTCCTAGCCCTAGACCTCTTCCATGCTCCCCAACCCCTGGGAGAAGGAACGTCGACAGGCTAAGGGAGGTGAGAGATGTTGAACAGCGAACTGGCGTCCCCTCGAGTGATCCTGTTGACGCATCCCAGGACGCTCTCCCTCACCAGAGGAAAGGTGATATGAGGAAGTGTTCGTCTTCGTCTGATGACGCAAGACCTCGACACGGTTGGCATCAACCCCTAGAATCAAGACCCCTCAAGAGACGCAAGTCCCCCGTGGCGTTACAACCGTCGTGCAGTAATTGGAGCTTGCCGGAGAAGTTCTTGTCGGAGAAAGACGACGCATCCGCTCCGAAACAGAGACGCATGACGCACAGCTTTTCGGAAGAAAGAGACGTTTGCTTTACATCGGTGCATGCTTCTCCCCCTCCCCCGGACTGGGAGGTGTCACAAGGAGCGTCTCCACCTCGTCGACAGAAGATCACTACTAGTGTCTCCGAAGCGGTAGACGTGCAGGCAGTGCCACCTTCAGTTATTTCCCAGCAGCAAGAGGCACCGCAAGCAGCGTTCTTGTCGGGACTTCAACAGTCCATTTTGTCCCTGTTTGACGCCTTCAAGTCACAAGGTTTAAATGAAGAGACGCACAAGAGAGAACCCAAGGACGTTAACAGACCAGTCAAGAGGATACGATCGGCATCGGCTAGAAGACACGCTTACTGTCAGCGTGACGCGGACTCACTGCAAGCTGCAGCGATGGTGGACGCTCCCTCGCAGCAAGCTGGACGTGTAACGGAAGGCGTCGAGCAGCGTGACGCTCCGTCGCAGGCTGGACGCAGTCAGGACGCGCTTGAAGAAATCTCGGAGGACGAGACACAAGAAAATCTACACGAAGCGGATCTCAAGAGGTTACTTGCGGTCTTGGCAGACTTGTATCCGTCAGACTTCCAGCAAGCAGTTCCTCACAGTCCATCCTCGCAATTTTTGAAGGGTAGACCTCAGAAGTCTTCCTCCTTCAGGAAGACGGTTTTGGCCAGATCGGCGAAGAAAGCTTTTTCAACGTTGAACGATTGGATTGTCAAGAAGAAGGAGCAGGGTAGGACTAACTTTTCCTTCCCCCCTACGAGATTGGCCTCTCGATCGAGCGTATGGTATGAGACTGGGGAAGCTCTAGGATTGGGAGTTCCTGCCTCCTCCCAAGGGGACTTCTCCAGGCTTGTAGACGCATCGCGTAGGACTGCCATGTCCAAGGCTAAAGTTATGTGGTCCGGGTCAGAAATAGACCACTTGCTGAAAGGCATTTTCAGAACTATTGAAGTCTTCAGCTTAATGGATTGGACTCTTGGAGCTCTCGCTGATGTGTCGGACGGCAAGAACGAGACACTTAATGCATTTGATTGCCTGTCTCGATAAGGCGGTAAGGGACGGCACTGTCGAGCTAACGGCCCTTTTTGCAGCTGGCATTCTTAAGAAGAGGGCTATGTTTTGTTCCTTTCTTTCGTCGGGAGTGACTTTGGCACAGAAGTCAGAGCTTTTATATGCTCCGTTAACGAAACTGCTATTCCCTTCAGAACTGGTAAAGGACTTGTCGGCTGCTATTGCGCAACAAGCGATGCAAGACTTGATCACCAGGACTGCTAGGAAGGTCCTTCCGGCTAACTTTTTAGCCAGGAAGGAGAAGAGACTCCTCCCACGCGTCAGCCCTTTTGTGGGAAGGCTTTTGCGAAAGGAACCCAGAGGACGGCTGCAGGAGGACAACCCAGGAAAACCCCTAAGCTGCAACTTAAACCCAGGAAATGATTTTGTCAGCCTCCAGACACGAGTGGGAGCCAGGCTTTCCCACTACTGGCAAGAGTGGAAACTAAGGGGAGCGGACGAATGGACAATCGAGGTTCTGAAGGAAGGATACAAGATCCCCTTCCTAAGGAAGCCCCCTCTTTCGTCAGAGCCGATAGAGTTGACAGCCACTTATTCAGGAAACAAAGCAACAGCTCTGCAAGAGCAAGTCGATCAGATGCTGTCAAAATCGGCGATAGAAATAGTAGAGAACACCTCTTCGGAGGGATTTTACAACAGGCTATTTCTGGTACCAAAGAACTCGGGGGGGTTGGAGACCCGTGCTGGACGTAAGTCCTCTGAACAAATTCGTAAGCAAAGTCAAGTTTGCTATGGAGACAGCAGCGTCAGTCCTAGCATGCACCAGACAGGGAGACTGGATGGTGTCGATAGACCTGGAGGACGCTTATTTCCACGTCCCAATCCACCCGGATTACAGGAAATACCTGAGATTTGTTCATCAGTCAAAAACGTATCAGTTCAGAGCACTTTGTTTTGGACTAAACACGGCTCCTTACGTTTTCACTCGAGTGGTGTCGAACGTATCCCGGTGGTTACATCTGGAAGGGGTATAGATTTCGATGTACCTGGACAACTGGATAATCAGAGCCAAGTCGCAAGTAAAGTGTCTGGAGGACCTACAAGTAACTATGACGTTAACACAACAGTTGGGGCTGTTAGTAAACCTAGACAAATCACAACTGACTCCTTCACAAGACATCATCTACCTGGGGATGAGGATTCAGTCATTGATTTTTCAGGCTTTTCCAGCCCCGAATCGCATTCTAGAGTGCTTAAGAAAGGTGAAGCTCTTCCTAGGGAGATGGACCTGCTCGGCGAGGGAATGGATGAGTCTGCTGGGGACCCTTTCCTCGATCGAGCAATTCGTCTCCCTGGGAAGACTGCACCTTTGGCCACTTCAGTTTCATCTAGCAAGTTACTGGACGAGAGACCAAGACCTCGTGACAGGGATTCCGATTCCTCGGGGAATCAAGGATCATTTGAGTTGGTGGGACGATCCCAAAAAAACTTCAAGAGGGCCTTGAGCTTCAACAGAAGAACCCCGACCTAGTGTTGTATTCAGACGCATCGGACGTGGGATGGGGTGCAACACTGGGGAAGGACGAGATCTCTGGTCTATGGCAAGATCGTCAAAAAGAATGGCATATCAATGTGAAGGAGTTGACGGCCATTCATCTAGCCCTTCTGCACTTCCAGGAGGAAGTCAAGAACAAGGTAGTTCAGGTCAATGCGGACAACACCACGGCATACATAAAGAAACAGGGAGGCTCTCGTTCGGACTCCCTTTACGAGGCAGCAAAGGATATCTTATTGTGGGCGAAAGAGAGGAACATTACGCTTCTAACTTGCTTCATAGAAGGAGAGAAGAATGTCAGGGTGGATCTCCTCAGCAGAGAAAGACAGGTGCTCACGACGGAGTGGACCCTGCATCACGAGGTATGCAACAGGCTTTGGGAACTGTGGGGAGAACCGACAATAGACCTCTTTGCGACGCAGAAGACAATGAGGCTACCTGTTTATTGCTCGCCAATTCCAGACCAGGAAGCAGTGGCAGTCGGAAGCTTTTCCTCATGGGATTGGGAAAGACTAACGCGTAGCCTTCCCCCCATTCAAGATCCTAGACAGAGTCCTGAAAAGTTCAGGAATCGGTCAACGCCCGGATGATACTGATAGCTCCGTTTTTGCCCCACGAGAACCCCTGGATCACAGAGGTGATGGAATGGCTGGTAGACACCCCCAGATTGTTGCCCTGTCGGACGATTTCTACTCAACAGCCACACGTTAGAGAGTAACCCATCAAAATCTCCTCACTCTCAATCTAACTGCCTTTTTACTATTGAAAAACTGGCAAGAGCAAAGGGCTTTTTCGAGGGAAGCTGCGAGTAGCAAATCGCAAGAGCGAGGAGGGAAACGTCCACGATCAAATTATAATCAATCTAAGTGGGATGTCTTTAGGGAAATGGGTGCAGGATTAGAAACATTCCTCTTCCATACCTCTATAATTCAAATAGCAGACTTTTTGTTAATTCTAAGAAACCAACAGGAAACTAGCGGTTTTCTACCATCAAAGTATACCGCAGTATCTGACATCCGTTTTCCGTCATAGGAACATTGACGTATCAGGAAACAAGGAATCTCTCGGACTCATAAGGTCTTTCGAGGCGGCTCTAAAAGGGGAAGGACAATCCAACCCCCTCTTTGGAAATTTGGATGTTGTCCTGTCATTTTTTTAACTTCGAGTAGGTTCGAACCCCTCGGACAAGGCTTCATGGAAGGACCTCACCAAAAGAGACTCTATTCTTGGTTGCGTTGGCAACAGCCAAGAGAATAGGAGAACTGCAAGCCTTTAGCCAAGAATGGTAGGCTTCAGTGGGAGAATGCAGTCTGCTTGCTACAACTGGGTTTTTCTCGCTAAAAATGAGAATCCTCTCATCCATGGCCTCTAGATCCTTTACCTATCCCAGGGTTGTCTCATTTAGTTGACAGGAAAAGGAGGAGAGAGGACTTTGGCCAGTGAGAGCCCTTAAGTTTTTATATACAGAAAACCAAAACACTTCTTAAGAGGACAGAAGATAAATCTCTGGTGTTCGGTAAAGAAGCCTCACTGCTTTGTCAAAGAACGCACTGGCGTTTCTTTATCAAAGACTTGATAAGGGAAGCTCACTAGAACTGTGAGGAGAAAAGCTTTCCAATCCTCAAAGTCAAGGCGCACGAAGCAAGAGCTGTGGCGACTTCGATGGCGTATTGACACAACAAGTCGATGAAGCTATTTTTGAGAAGCGACTTTTTTGGCGAAGCAAGTCGATCTTCGAAGATTGCTACCCTCAAAGAGGTACAGACCAATATGAAGATTGTTGCTCCCTGGGTCCATACGTTGCCTCCGGCGCCCGTAGTGTAGAAGGTGCTACTGCCTCTAACCCATAACCTTTTTTTGATATACCCTTGCTTTTCTTGAACGTGGTATCACAGGCTGTCTGTGAAGGTTTGTGCGCAACCTTCCACAGTCTGGGATGCAAGTCTTAGTCAGGTTTTTATGGTGTTTTTAGTGTGTTAGTTGGTCAGGTGGGTCAGCTCATTGACCATGGCTTTGCTGGGATAGCAAGGGTGGTGTTCTAGTCATGTTTAAGGTCGAAGGGACGTGTGGACAGCCCCACAGAGACTTTCCACAGCCCCCCTGGGTGGATCGCTGGGTCTATCAAGGAATGCAGCAAATAAGAGGGCCTGGGAAACTTTGAAGCCAGCTTCCTTATCAGGTAAGAACCAGATTATTATTTTCAGCTAATTGTAGCGATTAATAATTTTACGATTCCCCAAAGGTTTGTATGTTCTCTAAAACCCACCACCAAGGTGTCAATCAGCTATATATATGTAATAAACTAAACCTTAGGGAGTTAGATATTTTAAAAAATGGTATTTTCCATTTTCAAAATTTTAAAATAAGTTTTTAAATATACTTACCTGGTAGTTACATATATATTAAGGTCCCTCCCTCCTCCCCTCTGAGAAACAGGGGCATGGAATTTCTAAGGACAAATGATGGTTCCAGGTACCTGGATAGGACGGAGCACAGGTATGATCACCTACCATCTATCGGCGATAGCCGCAAACTTTTGAATTTTCCTGCGTGCGAAAAAAAAGCGACGAATTGGCGGGTTTTAAAGCTATTTTTTAAAATGAAAATAAAACCATATTACAATGCATTCCTATGGTATTTCACAATACGTCTCACAGTGGTTTTTGATGTACAGTGGAACCTCGAACATACGAAAGTCCCTACTTACAGAAAATCCAAGTTTACGGAAAGGAAAGACAAAGATATTTTTTGCTTCTGCATGCAAAAATAATTCAGGTTATAAAAGGGGTGTACTGTAAAGTCCGAGATTCCCGCCAGTCCGAGCGCGAGAACAATTTTTTTAAAAGGGCACCGCTAACTCGATAGACTCGCCACCATCCTCCGCTCCCCTCCATTGGTTCCTGACGCTAGTCACCGCTGTAAGATCCTGCTCTCCTATTGTCAGCATCTATCCCATCATGCCTCCACAGGAAGGCGTGTCCTTCGGCCCACTTCGTCGCAATCAGCGTTATTGTACGCACGTGGAATTGGTTTTTCGTTCGCATTTACGTATTTTGTTGTTAGTAATGTAAATCGTGTTAGTGATTTCATTTTCTACTTGTAGTATACTTTATCGTGTTTTGTGTGTGAACTCAATCAAGTTGCTGAAGTTCACAGAAAGAAGAGGATGCTTTCTTTGGAAAACTAATATGGAGATAATAAGGAAGTATGAAGCGTTTTCATGCGGTTGAGTGTGATCGCTAAGGAATACGGCCCGAATCCGTTGACGATAGGCACATCCTTAAGCAGAAAAGGAAGCCATTAAGCAGCTACACCTTCAAGGGCGGGACTATTTTGTCCAACAGGAGACCCCCACGTGCATGATGAGATGGAGAGGCTGCTTCTTGTATGGATTAAAGACTAAGAAAATCGCTGGCGATACGATACCCAAGACGGCAATCTGCCACAAGGGCAAGCGCGGATGCCCCTTTTCTTTGTTGATCTGATTCCGCAGGCCAAAGACGATGGAGGAGAAGGGACATCGACACAACCAAAAGACTAAAAAGGCTTCTCGTGGGTGGGTTTTGATAAATTCCATAAAACGACTGGAAAACATTCAGTTAGTGCGGCATGGGGAGGCTGCCAACTTGGGACACGGGAAGCGGCCAAGCCTTTATAAGACTTTGAACGAGATTATGATCAACGAAGGCTACGTTCTCGCAAGTTCAACTGTGACGAGACTGGCCTTTTTTTTAAAAAAAAAAAAAAAATGCCTCGTCAGATGTACACACGGAGGAAGAGAGGGAAAGCTACCCAGGCATAAGCCTATGAAAGACAGGCTTACGTTTTTTTGCACTTTGTTCGAAGGCCCAGTGGGGATTGTAAGGTCAAGCCCTACTTGTGTATCATTCGTAGACTCCTCGAGCCTTCAAGGCCCCCAAAAGTGCTAAAGGAGAAGCTTACCAGCCTTCCAGTGATAGAGCTTAATGCGAAAGCCTGGGGGTAACGACTTTTGTTTACCGAGTGGGTAAATTCCCCCTTGTGTTTCGGCCCGACAGTGAAGAAATTCTTGGAAGAGAAGGCGCCTCCCTCTGAAATGCTGCTGTTGTTGGACAATGCCCCTGCTCACCCTCCTGGCCCTCGAGGAAGAATATCCTAGCGGAGTATTCTTTTATCAAGGTTCTTTATCTTCCGCTTAACACCACCCCTCTCTTCCTGCCCATGGCCCAGCAAGTGATATCGAACTTCAAGAAGCGTGTATGTGAAACATCTTTTCAAGAGATGTTTCAACATCCCAATACCACAAACCTCACTTTGCTTCAATTTTGGAAGGAGCATTTCGATATTGTGATATGCATCCCGACTCATCGATCAAGCTGGCAGGAGGTGTTTAGGGCGAACCTGAATTTTCTTCGTGGAGGAAACTCTGCCTGATGCTGTTTAATTCAGCTCGAGACTCAAGGGATTCAAGTTCGAAATGGGCAAGCTGATGCAGATTCAGAACAGTCGACGTCCTGAAACAAACCTGTTTTAAACTAGATCTTTGACGAGATCATTGCACTCGACAAGTCCATGTGGCTGGTCGTCGACTAGGACGACATCTATGACCTTTTCTAGGAGCACCAAGAGAGCTTACAACGGATGACCTGAGGAGTTTGGAGGCCCATGCAAACATACATCATTCAAGAAGAGTCTCTTGTAGCTGCAAGGAGGAGGAGGAGGACCCTATGACAACGGCAGAAACTTAAGGATGCTCTAGCTGCTTTTCATAAAGTGCAATCATTTGTAGAAAGAGATACCCTGAAAAGGCTTACAACAGGTTGTATGCTTGCGCACTTCAATGACGTTTGCCCGAGTCGTTTCAGGAACATTGTGAAAAGCAGGCAGAAGCAATCTTCCTGGATAGTTATTTTTTTAAAGAGGCCTTTATTAGTAGAAAGCAAACAGGAAGATCCCAAATGATACGAAAAAAAAAACAGAAAGTTGAAAGTGCTGAAGAAAATTGAAATTTTGGAAAAAGAAAAAAAACTAAAGTATAAAAAATAAAAAAAAAAAAAAAAAGTAAAAAAAAAAAAAAAAATGTAAAAAATCAAGAAAAGAAAAAGAAAAAAATTTACTTTTAAGTTGTTTAAAGTTGGAGTTTTGTTTTAATGTTTTCTGCCATTTGTTAATGTTTCGTTAAAGTTTGTTGTTAATGTTTTCTGCCATTTTTTTAACCCTCTTATGCCCGAAGCCCTAAAATCAAACCTCTACCCGTATACCGGCGGCTGAAACGTTGAGCGCTGGAAAACGGAAAAAATAATTTTTTCAAAAAATCACAGCGCGCTTAGTTTTGAAGATAAGAGTTTCAATTTTGGCATCATTTTTTTTGTCATTGCTTGAAGTTTAGTATGCACCATCAGGAAATGAAAAATAATAATCATTATCATATATAAATAAATGCATATATGGTAGCAAAAAAAAATTAATACATAATTTATTTAAATCATGCTGTGCAAACACGGTCAAAGCTAATGAGTTACTTTTTTTTCGTTGTATTGTACACTAAATTGCAATCATTTTTGATATATAATACATTGTAAAAGAACAATAAAATCAACACCGGAAAAATATTATCATAAAAATGATGTACGAATTCGTAACGTTCGCGGGACGTAAAAAAATGTTATTTTAAAAATTCACCGTCATCTAAATATGTTTCTAGAGCTTCCCCAATTTGTTTCAAAATGAAGACCAATGATTGAATATTACGATACTGTAAAGAGTTTTAGATTAGAATTGCAGATTTCGACCATTTCAGACGATTAAAAGTTGACAGAATGTTGATTTTTTATATATATTTTTTTTATATGCACATATTTCGGAGATGGAAAAGCTACAACCTTCAATATTTTTTTTTTATTGTATTATTCAGAATTTGCGCACATTGTGATATATGAAACTCTATTAAAAAACGGCTAATATGAAAGGAGCAATATTAGGATAAATGCATGTACGCATTCGGAGACTTTGCAGCCGCGAATTGGCTGCGCGCGGGATGGGAAGTTGAATATATTTTCAAAATTCACCATAAATCACAATATTGTTCTAGAGACTTCAAATTTGTTTCAAAATGAGATAAATGACAGAATATTACTAGGTCGTAAGAGGCTTTAGCTTACAATAGCGTTTTTCAACTATTTTCGGTAGAGGTCAAACTTTGACCGAACGTTTTTTTTTCGGTGGTTTTTTTTTATTTATCGTGATTTATATGCAAATATTTCGAAAAAGAGAAAAGCTACAACCTTCAAATCATTTTTAGTTTGTATTTTACATGAAATTGCGCACATTTTCACATATAAGACTTTATGTAACAGCTAATTTTAATGGTTCAAACATTAGGACAATCGCACGAAAAAATTTATCGGAAGAGTTACCGTGCGAAGGTAAGGAAAAAGTTTTTTTCATAATTCACCAATCGAAATATTGTGCTAGAGACGTCCAATTTGTTGCAAAAATTAAGGCTAATGATTAAATATTACTATAATATAAGAGTTTAGCTTACAATTGTGTTTCTCTAAACCCATTTCGGTAGAGTCAAAGTTGACCGAGGTTGAAATTTTTGCACTATCGTTATTTATATGAAAAATATTTCAAACTGATAAAAGCTACAATCATGAGTATTTTTTTGTTTTTTGTTGTATTTCACATGAAATTGCGCTCATTTCCATATATACTTACTTCATGTAAAGGTATAAATTTTTGGAAAATGTTGCAAAAATTATGTCAAAGTGACGAAATATGTTTTTGATGTGTCACTGATACATTTTTAGTGCGATGAGAAAGAAATTCGCGCTTGCGCGCCCTGCGTAACGATTTGTAACAAAACAATTGCCTTGATTCGTGAACTCCCCCAGCTCCCCAAGGCGCGTGATTCAAAGTTTCGGCTGGTAGGGCCTATAAGTTTTTATTTTTCTGCGAATTTTTTAAAACAACTTTTTTGAGTCGACGTATGATACGTCCATTCGCAAACGGGAGACGTTTTGACTCGACGTTTAATGCATCCATTCGGCGTAAGAGGGGGTTAATAGTTTTGTAAAGTTAAGTGTTCATGTTTTCTGCCATTTGTCCTCCTCCTCCTCTGTCCCGCCACTTTGGAGATCGCCTCACTTGTAAGGTAAGGTTCCACATTTTACTAATATGTACTACAGTATTTCTTGTACCATGACCTAATACTACCTTTATTTACAGGTATAGTATAGGTTATGTTAGTATTGAATGGTCCAAACTGTGTTTTCTTGTTTTTAATTGGTCAATTTAGCTTTATTATGAAATTTACTGTAGTGTTTTTTTGTAGGGCTTGGAAAACGAAATTAGGCAATTTACATGTAAAAATGTGATTTGAGATACAAAAAAAATCAGTTACGAAGGCTGCTTCGGAACGGATTAATTTCCGTATCCTGAGGCACCTACTGTGTCAGTAAAAAAAAATGTTAAATTAGCTATCATCTTTCTTCATTGGTATGCCTACTACTCCTCCTTTGAAACTTCATTTGTGAATTTTTCTTCTCTAACCTATTCTTTGTAAAAGGACCTGCATTTGAAGAGCCCTTTGTGTAGGGGACCACCTTCAGTGTTCACCTCAGAGTTGTTCATTGTTTTTTTGACTGGTCTATAAATCAGAGGTTCCTCTATGATCTTAATGCTGTCAAGACTCATTTAGAAGCATAGGCCTACTCGGTTTTGAACCCCCTTCAGTCTGATCAACTAACAACCCTTACCTCCCTAAATGCATTACCCCCTTATTTCTTGGAAAGATCTGTCTTTTCATTGACTGTCCGTACAGTTCTCCTACCTTCTCCTGTAATTGCGTTCATTGCTCTGTGTTGAATTCTCATACAGTGTACATCTCATTCTTGACTTGCTTGAAGAAGATGGATGCCTCCTTGAGTTTCAGGCCAGTTCATGGCTGGGTGATTTGTACATGGACTATTTAATTGCCAGTTTTTTGTCTTTACACTTCATCTCTGCTGCATGCTGTCTTCTTGCCTTTTTGTGGCTACTACGCTTCATCTTTGCTAGGTTCATCATTTAGGGGATAAGGTACAGGGTTTCTAGGAGACCATCCCAGATATTTTCTCGTCCCCCCAAACTTATATTCAGTCTTGGCAGGTGCTAATAGGTTATCTGGTATTGCAGAATTAGTTAGTTCATTGCAGCCCTTTCTGCATTCATTCTCTTCAATTTTGGATGTAGGCAAGTTCTATGAAAATGGATTTTATATAAGTAAATTTGGTGAAATTTTGAAAATTTCCTTTTTTTAAAACTATTTATTGTTTTTTAGCATACAAATATTTTTACAATTGAGGCTTATATTTGTATCCAGCAGAATAACTTATATCTGACATGCCATAGAAGGGTTTTTGATGTGTTTAGAACAGAGCATCATTTAATTCATGATAGGTTTAATATTATAATTTATTTTAGTACTATGTATGGATTTTTTTCAGGCACCCTCTCCAGCTAACAATGACAAGAACATTTCGAAGTTTTGACATCTCCTTGTCAGGGGCATTCACTGATGCATACAAGCGCCAGCTGACTGCAAGAGATACACTTACAGCCCTTACCGCATGTTAATTACACGGGCATGCATATTAAGTAGTTGTGAAAGGTCTGATTTTCAGGTAAGATCACTTTTTTCCAATTTGTTTTTTTTTTTATCAAGATACATATGATAATACTCTAGTTTTGTCATGATGAACTGACCCTCAACAGATAAAATTAAATAAAATTGACTTTGGAAAAACATTAGAAGTGTCATGAAGAGCTAATATTCATGTTCAATTTTTATATCACAGGGTAGCCACGGAAGGGGGAGAAAAATGTTGATGAAGTGACTGTGGAATCTGGAGCAGAAGTAGAGGTGAATGCAAGTTATTCAAAAAAAACATACAAGAGATCTTCCCTTTTGTTTGTGACTGCGTTGCTGACAAAAGAACGCACAATTAAAATAACAGTGAGTGAAGTTTTCTATCTGACTTTAACATTGTTGAGTTCTGAATCGTGTAGGTGTGATTCCTGAATCTGAGCAAAAAATGTTCGTGACCTTAAATTGCTGGAACTTTAGGGTGGATTGAAATATTTAAATATTTCCCTTGCTTTCTGTTATTTTTCGGTAATGAACACATTTTTCTTTGGAAGATGGGAATTTCAAGTCAATGGGCCCTGAGGGCTTGTTTCAAAATATGAATAGGTTTCATCTACTAAATTATATATAATAATAATAATAAGTGGCTCTGCAAAACAAGTAACTTACAGGCTTTATTGTTTTCAGATTCCTTCTTTAGCCTCATCATGTAACATACCAGTGTTCACGAGCGACAGGCGATATTTCCAGATTGAAAATAAACGAAGTGGGGAAAATGGGGCTTGGTTGTGGCTATATCAGTTAAATGGGGGATTGTAGAATCATTACTCTCAGGCTCATGTGTACAGGTAAGGATATATTTTTAAAGTAGAAATCCATTATGCTCATTCTAATTAAAATATAATAACATGTTACGATGTATCTCAAAACATTAACATTCCTAGCATAAGTCAGTTAATATGTCAGCTTATTCAGGATAAACCTTCATTGAACCTTTCTCATTCAAGCTCTTGGATCATAATGATTCAGATAAATGTACAGTATACTTCATGCAATTTGTTATGTAAATAAAAGGCCTTGTTATAAAACACTTTTTAAGTGAAATTTTTCCTCTTAAGCCACTTTTTTTTAAAATTGAAACCTTTAAAAATTTCTTCCAGAAACTATTGTACCCTTGAAACTAACAATTTAAGTAAAATTGCAACATAGGCATTTCACTCATTTTTTTGTTTTTTTGGTTTTTCATTTTTTTAAGAAGTGAGAATTAACTAGGGAAATTTTATTTTTCTCATTGTATATGCCACTGCTTTACATAAGTATTCAACTTCTGACCAAAGCTTGAAACATCAAAGTATGTGAAGAGAATATTATAAAAAAGGTATTAAAGTAAATTTATATACTAAATTATTTTAATGTGGAACACTTTTTTTTTAATATCAATTTTATTAATCACAAGATTGTGAGTAATGGGTTTGCAAAAATGTTTTTTTATTTCAATGATCTTTCTTTTTCCTTTTCTCATGAATTTTTTTAACCATAAATGACCAAATTGAAATTTAAGAGGGGATGGTGGTAGATGAGCCCTGAAATAGATTAGTAGACCAGGTGTAAAGGGATCCAGTTCCCTTTTAGATAACAACAGTAGAACCTGATAAAAACCTCTGAAAATCATTGAACTTTTGTAAGTAATGTATTGAGTATCCAAGATAGTACATCATCATGCATGTAAAGCACGGATGGCAGGTGCTAACAGAAAATTCTTACTTGTCCTGCATAATATTGAGGGTGAAGTTGTGTGATTTTATAAGGATGAAAACTGTACTTGGATCCCTCCTGACTGATAGAACATAACTCGTCATGGTGATAGGTCCCAAACAAATGAAGTTCAAGATACATGGTTCACTTGATGTAGATAAATCTGCAAAAATTATTAAGGCAATGCCCGGTGCCTACTCTAAGTATAGCAGAGAAATCCAAAGGTATACTTTAAAGCAAGGATAGAGCGAGCGGAGATAGAGAGATAGAAGAGCGAGAGAGAGGGGAGAGAGAGAGAGAGAGAGAGAGACTTGACTGACTGACTGACTGACTGACTGACTGACTGACTGACTGAGGAAAGGTGGGCTGCTTCAGCAATAAGGCCTGTGTCTATGACAAGACAAGATCGAAGAATTTAGGAGCTATTCATTATTTATGCCTGAACTATATGATAGTCATTCAAGTGTTTCACTCCGAAAAACTTCACTAGAAAACTATCTTAGCATTCATAACCAGACATCCATCCATCAAAAGAGTAGAACATGTCATCTACTGCCCAAATCCCATTAAGTTCTGCTATGAGAATGGTACAGTGGTTTGTTTGGTGTTCAGTGACAGGAAAACCGGTCCAGCAAAGGGCATCCCCCTATAATTGTCATAGGGCTTTTTGAAGACATCCCAAGTGAAGAGGCAAGTCTGAGGGAAGGATGTGATAAGCCTTAATTATTTTGTTCACCATGTCAGTGCAAACTTCCCCAGAGGAAACCAAGGCACAGTGATGACTTGATGCTTTTTTACCCAGTAAAGATTTGATTGTGATCAATAAAGAGAGACTGACCTTGTCCCTCCTTGGTTTTCACAGAAAATACATTAAATATTGATAAATTTAAATTACTGTACAAACTACAAATCATTGTTGATTTATAAATAATATTCACCGAAATTAGTGACTTGCCATTGATGCACTAACTTGATGAAAATATTGGGATCTTATACTGCTGATTGAAGTTATGCATTTCAGTCTTTAATGAAGTTATAAACATGTAGGCAAAAAATTTTATTTTCTTAAACTTTTAAAAACTGATCAGAGCAGGTTCTTATTAAAATAATGATATTGCAATTTCAGCATTTTTCAGTTCATTATGTAATAGATTATTTTTTGAATTTTTTGTTGTCTATAAGAGGTCACGAGATTTACTGATTTGCCATTGTTGCACTGGCATTTGGGAAATATTTGGATCTTGCACTGTTATAAGCAGCCTCTTCTCTTCTTTGAAATTGTAACATTTCAATTGTTCATCAAAAACTTACATTGTGTAAAACAGTAATATATTCTTCCTTAAAACTATTAAACTGCTTAGAACTGTCCTTGTGAAATATGCATTCAAAGTTATGTTGCTTCTTTGTCTCCTTGCTTTGACAGTTGGAAAAATAATCTTGATGTATCAGTCGATGTTTATTATCTGACTGAACGTGGTAATGAGTAGAGTTTTTGTCTTACATTGGACCCTGACAAAGAAGCTCTGCTGCCACTTCGTGCAGTTTATACACCATCAGCAGAACTTTTCTTTTCTGTTGAAGGGTTAGTGTTATCTGTACTGTTGTATGTAATATATAATTGTATAAGCTATCAGATTGTTAGTTATTAACATAAAAGTAGTTTATGAATCCTGATTAATTGACAGTGTAATTAAAGAAAGACTGATGCATCATGAGGTTCCAAGCCTGGTCAGTGACCAGCTTCCACCTCGTATATGCACAAGTTGTCAGATGCCACAGATTCCTTGCTTTACAATCTTTGATTGTTTTTTAACTGGTTTCCAGCTAGCGCTAGAAGATTATCCTATTATTAAGACCTCAGGTTTGTTAGTGATGAAAAATGCAAATAAAAAAAAATTCACATTTTGCTACTTCTATATGTTCTTTGAATAGAAGGGTGCCTGGAATTCTGTATAATTCTTATTGCAAACTTGGAAAATATTTGGTAGGAAGTATCCATGTTTAGAAAATATATCAGATATCACCAATGCAGTTGACAAGATTTGAAACATGAGGACACCCAAAGGCTGCTGTTTTTATAATTCAAGAAATTTTCTTGGTCAAGATTCAAAACTTGAGTTACACATGGGTAACCAATGGCTTTCTTTACTAGTTAGTCCTCAGTTGAACAGACTTCTTTCCTTCTTTTCTTTCTCATAACTACTGATTTAACTTGCCCATGAAAGTACGTAAATTGATAACCGCAATCTCTGAATATAAGCACTTAGATGTAAAGAAACAAATTTTTTTATTAACCCTTTTAAAACTTTAATTACCGAGATTGTAGTAATGATGCCATTGGCCAATACACAGACACTCGGTGTGCATTGTCCCATTTGTGTGGCGAGGCCTTCAAAATACTCCTGGCTATACTCAAGAACTACAATGTTTACCACGTGATGTTCATGAGGTTCATGCTGTTCCCTTCTACATATCTGTGAGTAAATATTAACTTAATTTAGCTGTAGTAAATAGTTCTTCAGTTATTTCATACTATTTCTCTTGTGTCATTACTGTAGTGATTTTATAAATGTGCTAGAACAATTGGTTCTTGTATCCTTGCTTATCTTGGTATGATGCACAAAAATTTTATCTTTATAGCACTGGCTATAATTATTTATATTGTTTGAAAGATGTGATAGTATTCTGACTTTAAATAAATTTTCCATGAAACAGGCTTGTCTTTCATAATCTGTTTCTTATGATTTTCTGTTTCTATAATGAAGATAGTTTGCAGGTGAAATGCTTTCCTAATGCCATCATTGCTCTTAACATTAATAATGTCTTGCCCTTCTCATGTCTGTGATGTAAAATACTGATTTAAATTTAGATGTTGAGCCATTCTATGGGCATTTAGCACACGATGGAAATGAATACAGTAAAGTCAATTTCCATAATAGAAGTCTGTGATGAAGGCAAACAGAGTGTACTCTTAATGCTTAGTATGTTTTATTTTAACAGGCAAATATAATCAAGAGTTATGTAATAAGGTGTTCTGTGATTAACCTCTAATTTTCCAATTTGGAAATTTTTTTGTCATGTATTATGGTTATAGCTATTTCATGATTTGCTGTCATCAAAAAGGGATTTTGACGTAAGGAAAAATCTATTTCTGGGCGATTGGCTCGTGTCGCCAGCGAAATATCCTTTAATCTATTATTTCTAGGGTAAATGTACTAACACATACCAGAGAATAAATAAAATAAAGAAAAAGGTCAGTATAACTGACTCGCTCACCCTCCAGGAGGGTGTCGGTATGAACACTAGGCGAGTGAGACCACTACCACGAGCCAAATACCAATAGAAATCTCCCACAACAAAACCCTCCATGAGGAGAGCCGACCCACAGAGTGAGCAGCTCGTACTACTACTACTCCATCCCATGCTGCCGACTGCTGCGCCTCTGGTGGCCATCCTGAAGTTAGCAGACAATCTTGGGCGAAGGATGATGGTAGGGTGGGATTTCGCTGGCGACACGAGCCAATTGCCCAGAAATAGATTTTTCCTTACGTCAAAATCCCTTTTCTGGCTCAGCTCGTGTCGCTGCGCGAAATCGTACCAGAGAAATAGCACAAGATTGTAAACAAAAGTAATAAAACAAATCAGAATAGGTCTCAAATAAAAAATATAGTAAATATAAAAAAGAATATAATTGCTAAAAAGATACAAATACACAGTGATACAAAATAGAAATATGCTTAAATTACCCTTAATTCTAAACATGTTTCTTATCATAATGGTATCTGTGTAAAGGCATGTATCAAAAATATAATAGCAATTAAAATAATCAAATGAACAAATTAAACAACAATGTAATATATAAGGAATGCATATGACTTAATATACAAAACCCGTAACCATTATAAATGAGATGTATCCCCTAGCATAAAAATAAGGGGGTAACATCCATGAGATCAAAATCCATAATCATCTGTGAGTTGTCCCTAGCAAAAAAAATAAGGGGCACCCCACTACATCATCATAAAAGCAGCTAAGACACCAGGTGAATGTAAATGAACACGGTAGGAATAGACGAACTGTTGGGTGAAGCAGGTAGAAAGGAGGACTGAATCTTCTACTACAAATTAACTAGAATCAGGGAAACTATGTTTCCCGCTGCTACTGCTGAAAATTTCAGAGCTTCCAGGACTTAAGGTAATGGCGTTTGAACACTGTCGGCGATTTCCATCCGGTATACTTTTTTCAACTCATCGAAGTTCATGTGTTGGAAATAATTAATTGAGGTGGCTACTGCCTGACATCATGTGCTTTCGGGAAAGAGTCAGGATTGGCTTGCTTATAAAGTATAGGATTTGTTGCCTGATGCCTTTAATGGATAAAGTTCCACCTTTTTCCCTCTTAAGAGGGGACCCGATGAGATGAGGAGGTCCTGGACAGAAAGGCTCGGTAAGGTTGTAACTGGGCAAAGAGATACATCTTGTGGAAGGGGTAGTACCTTCCAAGGTTCCCACCTCATCAAAGGATCTTCATTCTTTGCTAAAAAGCTACGTTCCGGAGAAGTAGTACTTCCCCTGTGGGAAGGAATTGAATATGATCCGGATCTCTGGATAAAGCCGACAGTTCTGAAATTCTTGCTCCTGAAGCTAAGCTTAATAAAAACAGGGTTTTCCTTAGAGCATTATAAACGAGCATGTGTCATTATCGGTTTCTGAAGCCAGTTTTTTAGAACATCGTTTAAGAACCATGAAACTGACGTAGGCCTTACGGAAGGTCTAAGTCTAGCACATGCCTTAGGAATAGACGAGAAGTAGGAATCCGTCAAGTCTATGTTGAACCCAAATTGAAATATCTTTTTCAAGGCTGACTTGTTTGTCGTAATCGTGCTAGCTGCTAAACCTTTTTCAAATAAGGATCTGAAAAAGGATATAGCTGAATTAACTGTCATGATTCTAATATCAGATTCTCTCAGGAAGATTGCTAACTTTTTGACAGCAGCATCATACTGTCTCAAAGTTGAATCCCTTTTATCGGATTCCAAGAAGAGAATATTCTGAGGGTCAATATTCGCATCTCTTTTTGCCGCAAACTTCATGAAATCCATAAAGTTAGGTTTTGAGAATCCCTGAGGAAGCGAACACAGTCTTCGTTTGTACTGACTGGGAGAGCCTGGGATTGAGGATCCGAAGAGGACGAAGGCCCCAGCTCCAGAATTAGGGGATACCAATTGCTCTTCGGCCAGTCTGGGGCTACTAGAGCCACTTGACCCTTGACGTCCTGAGTTTGTTTTAAAACTTTCATAAGAAGATTCACTGGGGGAAAGACATAAATCTTCTTCCAGTTGTTCCAGTCTAGAGCCAGGGCGTCCGTGGCATAGGCCAGAGGGTCCAGTTGGGGGCTATACATAACAGGGAAGTTTGTGATTCGCTTGAGATGCGAAGAGATCCACCTGTAGCCCTGGGACTCTTTGAAGGATCCATTGGAACGAACTGTTGTCCAGTGACCATTCCGACCTCTAGGGCAACTGATCGGGATAACGCGTCTGCTATGACGTTTCTCACTTCCAGCTACTATGTGAGTGGAGGAGAGATGCCAACTGAACTTGTCTGCCAGGGAGAAGATGGCTACCATCACATGATTTAGATGACGTGACTTGGAGCCTCCTCTGTTTTATACAATGTACTACCACTGCGCTGTCCAGAAACTAGCTTTATGTGGGAGTACTAGGTGGGCCGCAACCTTTTTAGAGTCAAGAACACTGCCATTGCCTCCAGTACATTTATATGGAACTGACTGAACTGAGGTGACCAAGTTCCTTGAACCTTTTGGACCTGGGGAATACCCTCCCCTCCCCAAACCGCTTAAGGACGCGTCTGTGTGGATGGTAATACCCTGGTGGAGGGAACTGAAGGGGTACTGACACTGACAAATTCTTGACTTTCGCCCACGGCCGAAGTCGATTCTTTAGAATCAGAGGGACTGAGGATAGTTTGTCCCTGGACCTGACATTTGCTCGTGAGCGCCAGATTCTGGTTAGGTCTTTCAGTTTGGCTTTCATTAAGACGTTCGTCACTGATGCAAACTGGAGAGAACCCAGGATCCTCTCCTGAGCTCTCCTTGACGCCAGTTTGTGACTTAGAAATTGCTTGACTGACTTCGCTATTTCTTTCCTTTTTGGTTGATGGAATCGACAGAGTATGGGAGGATAGATTCCATTGCCCAATGCCCAGCCACTGAAAGTCTGACTCTGGAGTGAGTCTTGACTTGTCCTGTTTATCTTGAGCCTAGATATTCCAGGAACTGAATCACTTTCAGTGTAGCTCTGTTGCATTCCTCGACTGTTGAAGCCCAGATCAACCAATCGTCGAGATACGCTACTACCATGATCCCTTGTGATCTGAGTTGTTGCACTACCACTTCCGCTAGTTTCGTGAACACCCTGGGTGCCACGTTGAGTCCGAGGAGGAATGCCTGGTCTCCTATCTTGAAACCTAGATATGGACGGAAGTGTCTTGCAATAGGGATATGATAGTAGGCGTCTGTAAGATCGATAGAGGTGGTGACGGCCCCACGGGAAGTAAGGTCCGCACCTGTGAGATCGTGAGCATCTTGAACTTGTCGAGCGGATGGCTAAGTTTAAGCGGGACAAGTCTAAGATTACCCTTCTTTTTTGTGAGCCTTTCTTTGGCACGCTGAACAAGCGACCTTGAAATTTTAATCTCTTGACTCTCGCTATAGCTCCTTTCTGAAGGAGGTCCTCTGCGTACTCTGTCAATTCCTTGGAAGGAAGTTGACGGAAAGGTCTGGACGGAGGTGGGTTCGTCAACCAGCTCCAACCCAGGCCTTTTGACACTATGCTCTGAGCCCATTCGCTGAAGTTCCACCGGTGGCGAAAGTGAAACAGCCTCCCTCCTACCTGAAGTTCTTCATTGGTTCTGGTAACCGCCTCGGCCTCCTCTGAAGTGCTTTCCCCTGTTAAGGGGCCTCCCGATCCTCTCCCACGAAAGGAACGCTTACCTCTGCCTCCCTAGACCCGAGGCGGTCACCATACTTCTGTGAAGCTTTGACTCTCGAAGGCTTGATGTAGCTGGAGAGATGGCGGTAAAGATGGTGGAGGGCTGAGGTTGAGGGGATATCACATAAATTGGCTGTGATTGAGCCTTAGAGGTGGAAGGTTGGGCTGTTTTGCACTAAGGGCACCGCTGGAACTTGCTGAGGAAAGCGTGGCTGCTTTTTCTGGTAAGGATGGAAACGCTAGGTTTCCTCTGTCCATCCCTTACCTTTAGGTGTTGAGGTCTTGTCTCCTCTTAGCCGTAAGGCCCCAACGGTCCTTAAGGCTCTGGTTCAGCCTCGTAGCCTCTGACTGGACTTCCTTCACCATAGCTTCTGGAAGAGATCTGCTCCCCCCCAGATGTTAGACGAGAGTAACCTATTCGGCTCATGTCGAATGGTTGCCTCTTGTAGGACATGCTTCCTACAATTCGTTCTAGCAGTGGCAAACTCAAACATATCCGACTGTACCGTTTGAGTCAGGGCTTTGGTCATGAGCTTAAAAAGCGGTTCTGAGCCATAAGCTATGGTTGCTACCTCGGACATAGCCATAGAGTTAATTGATCTGGCTAATCGCGATTTCGCGTCAAATTCAGCCTGAATAAGGCTATCTGGGAGCCTGGGTAGCTTTTCACCAAACTGCTCCATAGCACAGTCCGGTTTGAGTTTGCCAGCTGAGAAGGTGTTTGGCAAGTCCTCCCACAATTCTCCGGCTGAGGGGAGCAACGGAGAAGTGGGATCTGCTTCCTTCAATTGAGGCATGGGTTCCCCCTTCTCCGGGCCGCTGGGATGGTAGACCTCGCGATCTTTGTCAGGAACGGGAGCGGGGTACTCTCATCCATTGTGAAAATGGTAAAGGGACTCTTGAAAGGTTGTATCCTGGTATTGGAACAATCCATGTCTAAAACTAAACTCTGAGCCATTCTCTCTGAGCCTGGTCTCGTGAATAGAGGACTGTCTCCTTGTACCCTATCATCCCGAACCCATGGCTGAAGCTGTCGCCTTGCGTAGCCTATGAACGGAGGCTGGAGGTCTTCCGGGAAGAACTCGAAGTCCTCTATCCTTCGAGTTCCGAATTCCGGTATGGAAAATGAGACCGTCTTGGAAGGGGGCGTATGACGCTACTCTCCATGGATTGTTTCATCGAGAACGGAGGTAGCGAGTCATACGGAGGAAGCTGAGTTCCACTCGTATTGGAAAGTGGAGGAGAGGCTAGAGGGGCTTCTCTCAGTCCGGCTATAATGGAGTCCTGGGAAGTAATCCTATCCGACAGACGAGAAATCATTTGTTCCATGCTACTCTTTAGGGACCCAACCAGGTCGCCCACCTGTTGCAACAGGCCAGCATTGGAGTCCAAGGCCGGAGCTGCTGCGGAGGTGGAGGGGTGGCTCTGAATCGGAACAAGGGGTAGCGGAACTGGTGACTCTGCCGGGGTGCGAGATCTCTCTCTGGAGATTTACTCCTCGAGGACTTAGAGGCCGTAGCTAGAAGCTTTAGACCTGTCTGCTCCAGGGATTCCCAGCCGGAGACTTACGTGAGGAGATGACGCCGAAGTCGACTTCTTAGACGACGACGACGTCTTAGTCAAGGATTTCACTGCTTGACCCTTGACCTTAGGTTCTAACCGAAGCGTCAGGAGAGTATATATTCATCACCTGTAAAGCTTGGAAGGATGGGAGAGGTTGCAGGAGTAGAAGAAACAGTTACACCCAAGGGGTGACCCTTGGGTGTCCACCTTACCTACCTCGACCAACAGGTCGTCTACACCTACCATAGGTTCCACATTAATATCTAAAGTCGCGACGTCCGTGGAGATATCCTGGTCTTGGTCAGTTAATGAGGCAGCCAGCTGTTGTTGGATGAAGGCGATAGTAGGGGCCGCCTCTACTGGGTCGACGTATCCTGTCGCCTTGCCTCCGGGGAAGATTAACAGCGCCAACCGCTTCTCCAAGATGTAGGCATACCCTTGGCGGCGTTTCTTCCCAAAACCGCCGACCCAGGCCCACCCGCAGGGTTGCCAGTGCGGTATCCTTCACTGCCGGCGCCTGGAAGAGAGGGCGTAGATTAGATTTAAGAATCACTTAAAACTAAAACTTAAAATATAACTTAAACTTAGATGCCTTAAGTTAAAGTGAATGATGAAAACTTAAGCACTAAAACAGAAGCGGAGCAGCTACCGGAGATGGAATACTCACCCCTTCTAAAAGCTGGCTCACAGATCGTAACATATGGTACACGTCTCATGGTACCAGACCTGGATGTCCCCGTGCAGAGTCGCGCATGGAGCATGGACCGGCAAACTTCGTGTCCACATGGGTCCTGAAGTGTGGCGGCGCATCCCGGATGCTCACAGTTGGTGGCCTGTAAGTGGGAAGACACATGAGTATCTTAAAGAATAACACTTACAGGCTAAAGGACAGAAGAACTCGTGTTGCATGCCGGAGCTCGGAAAAATTTTGGGCATAACCCCCCCCTGCCTCGCCTGAATAGGCTATAATCCCGGAGATATCCGGTAAGACATGTAAGGGAGGGAGAAGGTTTAAGGTACTTAAGATAAACTTATAGTTAATCTAATAACACTTAAACCTAAAACTCAAACGTACCGGACCAAGTCCAGTGCGTAGCGGAGTGTAGTAACTCAGCAATACGGTAAGGTTAGCAGGGACCCACTGTATGTTCCGGTCCACTCTACTGGGTTGGACTAACATCTTCCCGCTGGATGCCAGGACTCCGATCAGGAAAGGAGTCCTAGTAAGGTCGGGGAGAGCGAGGACATACAGGCTCGAGCGAACCGGAGCGACAAGGAAGCAACGGATGGGGGAAAGGCCAGTACCCCCCACCACATTACCACCGGGCCGACCGACCGAAGCCGGAGAGGTCCCGTCCCGTCTGGGTCTGGGTCTGTCCCGTCTCCCTTGGCCCCTCCGCCTGGGGGGAGAGAGGGAGCATGCTCGGGTTATGTGGAACGAGCGTGGGCAGAACCGACCACCCCTCCCCCGACTCTATGGAAGAGCGGGAGGAGGGGGAAGGGGAGGGGACTGGCAGGCGTCTGGCTGTCTCGTGATCGCGTAGTGACCACGAGACGGTAAGACTAAAATAAGACAACTAAGCCTAGGACCAACCAACTGATCAGAGAGATGCTATCGGTAAGCAACTGAACTGAAAAGCGGAAGCATGGAGACCCACTGGGCAAAACCGACTGATCAGAGAGATGCTATAGGAAGCAACGAACTGATGAGCGGTAGCATAGGCTCGATGAGCCAGGACCTAGGCTAAGCCAGACGCCTAACTAACCTAACCATAACAAAACATACATGGTAATAATTAATAAAATAAAAGAAAGAAAACAATATAGTAGGAGAAAAAAAAATCCAGATGTATGACTAACCCGAAAGTAAAGTCTACCACTCAAAGCTAGTCAGAGGACCGATACTAAGAGCCCGGGACTAGGGTTCTGGCGAGAAGCCTAACATAAAGTAAAAGACATGCCATGCCTACCAAACCTGAGTAGACCCAGACCCTTAAGTAAAGCGATATTTTAATATAGAGCCGTAAAAACATAGGATAAAGGGGAGTTCTAAAGGTTATGGGAGACCGAGAAACGAACCACCACTCGCAGAACCATGCTGCCATTGGGCCTTCCGGACCCGAGTTCGTAATTTTTAATACCTAAAAAACGGCAAAAATACTGACTGAGGGCCGGGAAAAAAAAACCAAAAAAACCTAACTATACTGAGTACTTAACTTAGCTGCGAATAGCTGCACGCTCCATTATAGATAAATCCAACGAAAGGGCACAAAAAAACACAGAGAGAAAAATATCACGTGTGACTCGTGTGCGCTAACTGAAAAGGATGGCCACCAGAGGCGCAGCAGTCGGCAGCATGGGATGGAGTAGTAGTAGTACGAGCTGCTCACTCTGTGGGTCGGCTCTCCTCATGGAGGGTTTTGTTGTGGGAGATTTCTATTGGTATTTGGCTCGTGGTAGTGGTCTCACTCGCCTAGTGTTCATACCGACACCCTCCTGGAGGCTGGGGGTGAGCGAGTCAGTTATACTGACCTTTTTCTTTATTTTATTTATTCTCTGGTTATGTGTTAGTACATTACCCTAGAATAATAGATTAAAGGATATTTCGCGCAGCGACACGAGCTGAGCCCAGAAATTCCTAGTGCAAGTTTATCTAGCACCATCTGTAGACATTTTAGTGTTAAAATATACTTTAAAGTGTTTATGGGGTATTTTTTTTGAAGTTGATGTCAGTTAATGGAGGCACTGAGATGGCTGGTGATTCTTTATGATAAGCATGTAGCTAGATGCCACAGATTCCTTGCATTACAATCTTTGATTGATTTTAACCCGTTTCCAGCTAGCACTAGACGATTTATCCTATTGTTAAGACCGAAGGTTTGTTAGCTATGGAAAGTACAAATTGATTTTAAAAAATTTTCATTTTGAAAGTACGTAAGTGTAATATAAGATCTGAGGATGAAAGCTTGTAATGATTGTATAAAGTTATACAATACCTTTACAAAAGAAATTGCCCTAGTTAAATAAATTTTTTGAATGAATTGTATACTCAGTTTTGCCAGTATATTTCAGGTAGGTATCTAGTGCAGCTAGTTCTTGGAAATTATCTCCACTCAATAGTATAGTAATAATAATATTTTAAAAGTGTGAAATAAATGCGCTCATAAGCTGAGAGTAGATTTTCATGTAAAGTTATTATGGTTTTCCTTGTTATCTTATAATGCAAAAGGTATTATTGATCAGGGAATGGGCTATCAGAATTCCTTCAGAAATAAAAAAAATACTCATTAGTCAATATTGTTTTGCAGCAGTATTATTACTAAAATATTCAAATGAGAAAGTTACCGAGAGATGTGGTGTCCTCAGGGTATAAATCAGCAAATCTGAGTGATTGAGTTGTTTTGGATATGTGATGAGAAGTGGAATGTTGGTTGGATAATTAGTATTTTTGATATGTAAGTAGAAGGACATGCACCAGTATGAAGGTTCAGAAAATTATTGAGGTAAGGCATGGATGAAGACCAGATTGGATTCATGCAGAAGTGTAAAAGGCACTTAAGAGTAGACTTATTCCTTGTTTGGTACCTTAAATTAAAAAATGTAGAAATGATAATGCTGATTGTGCATGTTTTTCAGGCTACTGGAGATGTTGAGCAGATTTTGTGGGAGAACACTAATCGAAGGACAATGTCCAGCGCTCTACACAAAATTCAGCTTTGGCCTTGTATAAAGCTCACCAATGCATTGCCAATTCCAGTTGCCTTAGAACCCCCAGGGACGCTTACCAGTAGAGTTTTAATGCCTGGGACTTCTGTTCAACTCACAAAAGCTCGATTAGGCTCTATGTATTTGGAATTGCAGGTAAGGTGCCAGTGAATTTACTTAATTTTACTCTTGCAGCACTACTAGAGTGAAAAGGGGAACTTCATTTAATTGTTACAAAAGATGTGACCTCCATAATAGTGTACTGCACTTTACCTGAATTAGTACGTAATATCAGCTTTTTCAAATGATATTGCATGATCACTTAAGGAAGTAAGTATATAGTATGAAATAGTTGAGGAGACTTTTGAGTCACGAGTCACATAAATGGATTATTTTTTGGGAAATAAAGGTAATTACTAGAACATAGGAAGGTTATAGAAATTGAAAAGCTAAGTGGGGATAGACCAAGATGAAAGTAAAAGGGAATAGACTGTGCAGCTGTACTTTAGCACTTTTCCTCTTACAGTGTTCATCACATGACGTGCTGCAGGTGGAAGGAATAGAGATGTTCTATGTATCCAGTGAATTGTGCATTTTCTTTTTCTCCAAAACTTTTGCATTGTGGAAAACTCAATTTTTCTTATTTTGCAGTTTATACTATACTAGTCTTTTGAAAAGGGTAGGGAGAATGACAGTTGAAGTATTTTCAGTGTACATATTGTGATGTAATTTTTTTCATTATTTAGCTGAGAAGAAAACAAACCAGTTTTTGTTCCATCTTTCCCTAAGTACTAGTATATCGGAATTGTTATTGAATAAGGTATATTATGATTTTTTATGTGTATTTCATTGTTTTAAATGGCTTTAGAATCTGAATTTTGCCTCTCTTTCAGCTCATGATTATCAGTATCGTGATTGGATTTGTGGAAAAGCAATTGAAGCCAATCCACCAGAGCTTAGTGTCTGGACTTTTGAATCACGTGGAGATCAGATAAATGGACCACTTTATCTGGATCTTGGCATGCATGTTTCCCGAACCAAATCCACTCTCTC
>NC_061109.1:49793381-49866368 GCF_015104395.2 Macrobrachium nipponense
TAGCCCCTCCGCCTGAGGGGAGAGAGGGAGGCAGGCTCGGGTATGCGGAGCGAGCATGGGCAGACCGACCCACCCCCGCCCGACTCTATGGAAGAGCGGGAGGGGGGGGAAAAGTGACTGGACAGGCGTCTGGCTGTCCCGTGATCACGAAGTGACCACGAGGCGGTAAGACCAAATACGACAACTAAGCCTAGGACAACCAACTGATCAGAGAGATGCTATCGGGAAGCAAACTGAACTGAAAAGCGGTAGCATATAGGCCCACTGGGCCAAAACCAACTGATCAGAGAGATGCTATAGGGAAGCAACCGAACTGATGAGCGGTAGTATAGGCTCAATGAGCCAGGACCTAGGCTAAGCCAGACGCCTAACTAACCTAACTATAACAAAATACATTGTATAAATAAATAAAAATGAAAGAAAGAAAGCAATATAGCAGGAGAAAAAATCCAGGAGTGTACGACTAACCCGAAGGCAAGTCTACCACTCAAAGCTAGTCAGAGGCCGATACTAAGAACCTGGACTAGGGTCTGGATAGAAGAAGCCTACATAAGGTAAAATACATGCATGCATGACAACCTGAGTAGACCGTACCCTAAGTAAAGCGGATAATAATATAGAGCGTACATAAATAAGGGGATGTTCTAGGTATGGGAGACCAAGAACGAACCCACCACGAGGCAGAACCATGCTGCCATGCTTCCGACCCCGAGACCGTACTTATACCTAAAAAACGGCAAATTATTGTTCAGGGCCCGAAAAAACCAACTAACCGTAAATACTGAGTACTTAACTTAGCTGCTGCGATAGCTGCACGCTCCATTATAGATAAATCCAATGAAAGGGCACAAAAAACACAGAGAGAAAAATAACACGTGTGACTCGTGTGCGCTAACTGAAAAGGATGGCCACCAGAGGCGCAGCAGTCGGCAGCATGGGATGGAGTAGTAGTAGTACGAGCTGCTCACTCTGTGGGTCGGCTCCCCTCTTGGAGGGTTTTGTAGTGGAGATTTTTTCTATTGGCATTTGGCTCGTGGTAGTGGTCTCACTCGCCTAGTGTTCATACCGACACCCTCCTGGAGGGTGAGCGAGTCAGTTATACTGACCTTTTTCTTTATTTTATTTATTCTCTGGTATGTGTTAGTACATTTACCCTAGAAATAATAGATTAAAGGATATTTCGCGCAGCGACACGAGCTGAGCCCAGAAATAAGTTTTTAAATATACTTACCTGGTAGTTACATATATATAAGGTCCCTCCCTCCTCCCCTCTGAGAACAGGGGCATGGAATTTCTAAGGACAAATGGGAATGGTTCCAGGTACCTGGATAGACGGAGCACAGGTATGATCACCTAACCATCTATCGGCGATAGCCGCAAATTTTGAATTTCTGCCGTGCGCGCGACGAATTGGCGGGTTAAAGCTATTTTAAAATGAAAATACCATATTTACAATGCATTCCTATGGTATTTCACAAATACTAGTCTAACAAGTGGTTTTGATGTACAGTGGAACCTCGACATACGAAAGTCCCTACTTACAGAAAATCCAAGTTACGAAAGGAAAGACAAAGATTTTTTTGCTTCTGCATGCAAAAATAATTCAGGTTATAAAAGGGTGTACTGTAAAGTCCGAGATTCGCCCGGAGCGCCGAGAACAATTTTAAAATGGGCACCGCTAACTCGATAGACTCGCCACCATCCTCCCGCTCTCCCATTGGTTCCTGACGCTAGTCACCGCTGTAAGATCCTGCTCTCCTATTGTCAGCATCTATCCCATCATGCCTCCACAGGAAGGCGTCCTTCGGCCACTTCGTCGCATCAGCGTTATTGTACGCACGTGGAATTGGTTCGTTCACATTTACGTATTTTGTTAGTTAATGTAAATTCGTGTTAGTGATTTCATTTTCTACTTGTATGTATACTTTATCGTGTTGTGTGTGAACTCAATCAAGTTGCTGAAGTTCACAGAAAGAAGAGGATGCTTTCTTTGGAAACTAAGATGGAGATAATAAGGAAGTATGAAGCTGTCATGCGGTTGAGTGTGATCGCTAAGGAATACGGCCGAAATCCGTTGACGATAGGCACCATCCTTAAGCAGAAGGAAGCCATTAAAGCAGCTACACCTTCCAAGGGCGGGACTATTTTGTCCAACAGGAGGACCCACGTGCATGATGAGATGGAGAGGCTGCTTCTTGTATGGATTAAAGACTAAGAAATCGCTGGCGATACGATAACCAAGACGGCAATCTGCCACAAGGCAAGCGCTATGTTTGTTGATCTGATTCCGCAGGCCAAAGACGATGGAGGAGAAGGGACATCGACACCAACCCCAGACTAAAAGGCTTCTCGTGGGTGGTTTGATAAATTCCATAAACGGACTGGCAACCATTCAGTTGTGCGGCATGGGGAGGCTGCCAACTTGGACACGAAAGCGGCCAAAGCCTTTATTAAGACGTTTGACGAGATTATGATCAACGAAGGCTACGTTCTCAGCAAGTTCAACTGTGACGAGACTGGCCTTTTTTTTTAAAAAATGCCTCGTCAGATGTACATCACGGAGGAAGAGAGGAAGGTACCCAGGCATAAGCCTATGAAAGACAGGCTTATGTTTGCACTTTGTTCGAAGGCCAGTGGGGATTGTAAGGTCAAGCCCCTACTTGTGTATCATTCGTAGACTCCTCGAGCCTTCAAGGCCCACAAAGTGCTAAAGGAGAAGCTTCCAGTGATATGGAGGGCTAATGCGAAAGCCTGGGTAACGACTTTTGTTTACCGAGTGGGTAAATCTGTGTTTCGGCCCGACAGTGAAGAAATTCTTGGAAGAGAAGCGCCTCCCTCTGAAATGCCTGCTGTTGTTGGACAATGCCCCTGCTCACCCTCCTGGCCTCGAGGAAGATATCCTAGCGGAGTATTCTTTTATCAAGGTTCTTTATCTTCCGCTTAACACCACCCCTCTCCTCCTGCCCATGGCCCAGCAAGTGATATCGAACTTCAAGAAGCTGTATGTGAAACATCTTTTCAAGAGATGTTTCAACATCACCGATACCACAAACCTCACTTTGCTTCAATTTTGGAAGGAGCATTTCGATATTGTGATATGCATCCGACTCATCGATCAAGCTTGGCAGGAGGTGTTGAGGCGAACCTTGAATTCTTCGTGGAGGAAACTCTGGCCTGATGCTGTATCAGCTCGAGACTTCAAGGGATTCAACGTGGGCGAAGCTGATGCAGATTCAGAAACAGTCGACGATCCTGAAACTGTTTTAACCAGATCTTGACGAGATCATTGCACTCGACAAGTCCATGTGGCTGGTCGTCGACTAGGACGACATCTATGACCTTTTCGAGGAGCACCAAGAGGAGCTTACAACGGATGACCTGAAGGAGTTGGAGGCCATGCAACATAACATCATTCAAGAAGAGTTCTCTTGTAGCTGCAAGGAGGAGGAGGAGGACCCTATGACAACGGCAGAAATTAAGGATGCTCTAGCTGCTTTTCATAAAGTGCAATCATTTGTAGAAAAGAGATACCCTGAAAAGGCTTACACAGGTTGTATGCTTGCGCACTTCAATGACGTTTGCCCGAGTCGTTTCAGGAACATTGTGAAAAGCAGGCAGAAGCAATCTTCCTTGGATAGTTATTTTTTAAAGAGGCCTTTATTAGTAGAAAGCAAACAGGAAGATCCAAATGATACGAAAAAACAGAAAGTTGAAAGTGCTGAAGAAATTGAAATTTTGGAAAAAAAGAAAAAACTAAAGTATAAAAAAGTAAACAAAAAATAAATGTAAAAATCAAGAAAAGAAAAAGAAAAAATTTAACTTTTAAGTTGTTGTAAAGTTGAGTTTTAATGTTTTCTGCCATTTGTTAATGTGTTTCGTAAAGTTTGTTGTTAATGTTTTCTGCCATTTTTTAACCCTCTTATGCCGAAGCCCTAAAAATCAAAACCTCTCCCGTATACCGGGGCTGGTTTGGATTGAGCGCGGAAACGGAAAAAATTATTTTTTCAAAAAATCACAGCGCGCTTAGTTTTGAAGATTAAGAGTTCAATTTTGGCATATTTTTTTGTCATTGCTTGAAGTTTAGTATGCAACCATCAGAAATGAAAAATAATATCATTATCATATATAAATAATGCGATATATGGTAGCAAAAAAAAAAATTCATACATAATTGTATTCAAATCATGCTGTGCAAAACACGGTCAAAGCTAATGAGTTACTTTTTTTTTGTTGTATTGTACACTAAATTGCAATCATTTTGATATATAATACATTGTAAAACAATAAAATCAACACCGGAAAAATATTATCATAAAATGATGTACGAATTCGTAACGCGCGGACGTAAAAAAATGTTATTTTAAAAAATTCACTGTAAATCTAAATATTGTTCTAGAGACTTCCAATTTGTTTCAAAATGAAGACAAATGATTGAATATTACGATACTGTAAGAGTTTTGGATTAGAATTGCAGATTTCGACCATTTAAGACGAGTTAAAGTTGACAGAATGTTGAAATTTTTATATATATATTTTTTTATATGCACATATTTCGGAGATGGGAAAAGATACAACCTTCAATTATTTTTTATTGTATTATTCATAAATTTGCGCACATTTTGATATATGAAACTCTATAAAACGGCTAATATGAAAAGGAGCAAATATTAGGATAATGCAATGTACGCATTTCGGAGACTTGCAGCCGCGAATTGGCGCGCGGAGGGAAGTTGAATATATTTTTCAAAAATTCACCATAAATCACAATATTGTTCTAGAGACTTCAAATTTGTTTCAAAATGAAGATAAATGACAGAATATTACTAGGTCGTAAGAGCTTTAGCTTACAATAGCGTTTTTCAACTATTTCGGTAGAGTCAAATTTGACCGAACGTGGTTTTTTTTCTATTTATCGTGATTTATATGCAAATATTTCGAAAAAAGAGAAAAGCTACAACCTTCAATCATTTTTAGTTGTATTTTACATGAAATTGTGCACATTTTCACATATAAGACTTTATGTAACAGCTAATTTTAAATGGTGCAAACATTAGGACAATCGCACGAAAAAATTTATCGGAAGAGTTACCGTGCGAAGGTAAGGAAAAAGTTTTTTCATAAATTCACCATAAATCGAAATATTGTGCTAGAGATGTCCAATTTGTTGCAAAATTAAGGCTAATGATTAAATATTACTATAATATAAGAGTTTTAGCTTACAATTGTGTTTCTCGACCATTTCGGTAGAGTCAAAGTTGACCGAAGGTTGAAATTTTTGCACTTATCGTTATTTATATGAAAATATTTCAAAACTGATAAAACCTACAATCATGAGTATTTTTTTTGTTGTATTTCACATGAAATTGCGCTCATTTCCATATATAATACTTCATGTAAAGGATAATTTAAAATGGTGCAAAAATTATGTCAAAGTGACGAAATAATTTTTGAGATGTGTCACTGATACTTTTTAGTGCGATGAGAAAGAAATTCGCGCTTGCGCGCCTGCGTAACGATTGTAAACAAAACAATGCCTTGATCCGTGAACTCCCAGCATCCCCCAAGGCGCGTGATTCAAAAGTTTTCAGCTGGTAGGCCTATAAGTATTTTTCTGCGAATTTTTAAAACAACTTTTTTGAGTCGACGTATGATACGTCCATTCGGCAAACGGGAGACATTTTGACTCGACGTTTAATGCATCCATTCGGCGTAAGAGGGTTAATATGTTTTGTAAAGTTAAGTGTTCATGTTTTCTGCCATTTGTCCTCCTCCTCCTCTGTCGCCACTTTTGGAGATCGCCTCACTTGTAAGGTAAGGTTCCACATTTTACTAAATATGTACGTACAGTATTTCTTGTACCATGTACACTAATACACTTTTTTGTTCATGAAACTTACCTGTCAGATATATATATAGCTGTATTTTTCCGAATCCGACAGAAATTTAAACACTTACGACACACGCAGTGGGAGTCAGGTGGTTAGTACCCATTCCCGCCGCTGGGAGGCGGGTATCAGGAATCATTCCCATTTTCTATTCATAATTTTTCTGTCGCCGGTGCTGGAAAACACCTTGTTGCAGCACCTCCGTCCAGATTTTGGAAACTTACTAGCTACTTGAGTATCCCTTTTGGTTTTTCTTTGGTATCTGAATTGGATCGGTGGCTTGGCACACGTTGACTTTGGTTTGATTTGAATTTGGTATTGATTTTTCTTTGATCAAGATGTCAGGGTCTAGCTCTGCTAGCGCTAGATTTTGTTCCATGTCTGAATGTAGAGGTAGGCTACTGAAAGCTTCAGTAGACCCACATTCTGTTTGTAAAGTTTGCAGGGGGAATGAATGTACGTTTGAAAGTCGTTGTAAGGAGTGTGAAAGACTAACAGAGTCGGAATGGAAGGCGTATGAAACCCTATCTTAAGAAACTTGAGCGAGATAGGTTAAGGAGGTCTTCCTCCAGGAGTGTTTCAGGTAGGCAAGATTTAATTATTCTCCTGCTAACCCTCCTTCTGTAGATTATGCTCCTACCCCTGTAGTGTTGCCTCCGGCCCCTGAGACAGTGTCGGTAGAAGGTAATACATTATCGCTAATTCTTGAGTCGATTCGTAACTTAGAATCAAAAGTGTTAGCTCTGGAGAGCAAAAGTGAAGAGAAGTGCAGTGAAAGTGCCCCTTTTTGTGTAGTGTAGGGTGCGTCAGATCGGCCTCATTCCGCCTCTAGACCTAGACCTCTGCTTGACTCCCAGATTACGGGGAGAGAGCATGTCGAAAGTCGAAGAGGGTTTAGGGTTCGAGGAACCCCACCGATCTGGCGTGCCTTCGGCAGCTTCTGACGAACATACCCAGACTGCCAAGGAGCGTGCGCGTGCACGTCTTCTCAAGGAGTGCTTTTCTTCTTCTGAAGCTTCCTCCCCGCGCAAGGGGTGGAGCTCTCATACCGCTTCACGTCCGCTGAAAAAGGGGACGGCTCGCGTGCGGGACGCTTCACGTCCAAGTTGTTCTCCGGAACTTTGCTCGTCGCCCGATAGTGCGTTTGCTGCTTTTCTCCGCAGAAGAAGCGTAAGGATTATTCGGAGGCGGAGTCTTCCCTGAATTTTTGTTTCTTTCGAGCGCCGCAGTCGCTCTAAGGTGCGTGAAGCGGCGGTTCCTGGGAGTAGCAAGAAGGCGTCCCCCATCGCCACTCTCCTGCTCATCATGATCAGCCCCTCCCCAGAAAAGGAGGCTTCACCTACAAGCAAGATTCTCCAGTCTCTTCAGCAGCAACTTCGAGAGTTTTTTTCCTTCGAGAGAGACTGTTCCACGTCGCCGTAGGAAGGATGATAATCTTCCTGTGAAGAGGTCGAGGCGTTCTCCCTCTCCCTCTCCTCGCTCGTCTCTCTCTACCATTTGAGTCTCCCTCTAGAGTTCGTTCTGCTCCCCAGCAACTTTCTAGAGGAGGCGAGAAATTCGTTTCTCGCTCTCGTGAAGCGGTTGTTTCCGCTCCTACGAAACTTGTGGATAAGAAGCGAGTTTCTTTAGATGCCGAGCGCGCTTCTGTGAAAGTCAAACGCGCTTTTGTGGACGCCGAACGTGACTCGGTGCAAGTTTCGCGAGCGCCAGTGGACGCTCAGCGAGTTTTAGTGGACGCTCGGCGTGCACCAGTGGACGCTTGGCGCGCATCAGTGGACGCTCGGCGCGCACCAGTGGACGCTCAGCGCGCACAAGTGGACGCCAGGTGTACACCTGCGGCGTTTGAGCGCGCTTCTGTCGGCGCCAGTAGATTGGCTTCGGACGCCAAACGCAGCGCCTACGGACGTCAGTTTTTCCACTTCCGCAAGCACAAGCGGAGGCCGGGAACTCTTCCTGTTCGCCGTTCTTTTCTCTTTTGTTTTTGAGAAAGCTCGGGACTCTTCTTTACTTCCTCCGACTTCTCCAGTGTTCTGAAGAGGAAGTTAGTGACGCTTTCCGTCGAAGTGGACGAAGAACAGCAAAGTTGGCTCCAGTTTCGACGGACTACAAGGTTTTGACTCGTTTACTTCAATCAGTCTTTGCAGACACTTTCCAACCTGAAGCTCCACGTACTCCTCCCTCTCAGTTTTCGTCTTCCAAAGCTGCTAAGATCTCGGGCTTTGTGAGAATGAAGAAGTCGCTTTCTACGAAGCAAGCTTTGAGAAAGGTCCATGATTGGATGGAAAAGAGGAAAGCTTCGGGCAAGACTTCTTTCGCTTTACCACCTTCAAGACTCGGTGGCAAAGCTGGTATGTGGTATGAGACGGGAGAAAACGTCGGAGTCAAGCTTCCAGCCTCAGCTCAAGGAGACTTTGGTAGCATTGTAGACGCCACCAGAAGATCTTTTTTGTCTTCCTCGAAGGTCTCGTGGACACATAGCGAGTTAGACTTTCACCTTAAAGGCCTCTTCAGGACACTAGAGGTCTTTAATTTTCTTGACTGGTGCCTGGGAGTATTGGATGCCAGGTCCAGGAGTTCTGATTCCATCAGTCTGGGGGAGCTGTCCAGTGTATTGTCTTGCATGGACAAGGCCGTCAGGGATGGTTCTGAGGATTGGCTGCTCATTTCAGCACGGGACTGCTTAAGAAAAGAGCACTTTTTTGCAATTTTACTGCAAAGTCGGTCTCACCAGCGCAAAAAGCGGATCTTCTTTTCGCTCCTTTCTCAGAACATCTCTTCCCCCAGTCTATGATAAAGGATATAGCTGCTAGTCTCCAGGAGAAAGCAACTCAAGACCTTCTAGCACAGTCTTCTAGGAAGCCTACTACTTCTTCGTCTTCTGGGTCCTCTGCTTTGAAGAAGTCGAAGCCCTTTCGATCCGCTTCTTCCTCGAAGCCAGCCCCTCGAGGAAGAGGCCTCTTTTACAGAGGCAAAGACTCCCGCTCCTTCCAAGAGCAAGAAGTGCGAGGGAAGTCCTTCAGACACCGGTAGGAGCAGGCTTCTACATTTCGCGAAAAGCTTGGGAAGAGAGACGTGCCGACGCTTGGCTCTGGACATCGTCAAGAAGGGGTACAGAATTCCTTTCCTGATGTTACCCCCGCTGTCTTCGACACCAAAGGATTTGTCTCCGTCGTATCAGGGAGAAAAGCAGAAAGTGCTTCACGATCTACTAGATCAAATGATCGAGAAGCAGGCAGTGGAACAGGTCTTCGACCGGAGTTCTCCGGGGTTTTACAACCGTCTGTTCCTAGTGCCGAAGCAGTCATGGGGGTGGCGCCCCGTTCTGGATGTCAGCAGTCTAAATCGCTTCGTTACCAAGCAGAAGTTCAAGATGGAGACACCTCAATCCGTGCTTGCAGCTTTGAAGACCGGGGGATTGGATGGTCTCGTTAGACCTTCAGGACGCATACTTTCACGTCCCCATCCATCCCCGATCAAGGAAATACCTGCGGTTTGTCCTGAAAGGGAAAGATTTTCCAATTCAGGGACACTCTGCTTCGGTCTCAGCACGGCGCCGATGGTGTTCACCGTTCTTATGAAGAACGTTGCGAGGTGGCTCCATCTTGCGGAAATAAGGATCTCTCTCTACCTAAACGACTGGCTTATTCGAGCCTCATCGCCAGACAGGTGTCTGAAGGACCTTCACACGACTCTGTCGTTAGCAAATCCCTGGGACTTCTGGTGAATCTCGAGAAGTCGCATCTGACTCCTTCTCAATCTTAGTCTTATTCTTGGGGATTCAGATGGACTCAGTGGCTTTTCGGGCTTTTCCGTCCCAGGGGCGACAACTTCAATGCCTGGACAAAGTGTCGGCCTTTCTAGGAAGGAAACATGCTCGGTGAGGGAATGGATGAGTCTGCTGGGGACCATTTCCTCACTGGAGAACTTTGTTTCTCTGGGAAGGTTGCACCTCCGACCACTTCAGTTCTTCCTCTCAAGCAATTGGTCACGCAAACAGGATCTAGAAGAGGTCTTGTTTTTGACGGAAGAAGTGAAAAAAGCACCTCAAATGGTGGTTGGATCCAAAGAAGCTTGCGGAAGGACTTTCGCTCAAGCTTCGGAACCCCGACCTAGTGTTGTTTTCCGACGCGTCCTCCACGGGTTGGGGAGCACACTGGGAGGGAGAGAAGTGTCAGGCACCTGGAGAGGGGAACAGGTGTCCTGGCACATCAATCTAAAAGAACTCTCAGCGGTTTACCTTGCTCTAAGGTTCTTCGAAGAGGAAGTCTCCAGCAAAGTGGTTCAGATAAACTCGGACAACACCACAGCCTTGGCATACCTCAGGAAACAGGGGGGAACTCAACATCTCATTCTCTGTTCGTCATCGCGAGGAATATCCTGATTTGGGCGAAGTCGCAAACGTCACGATTCTGACAAGGTTTGTGTCAGGCGTGGAAAACGTGCGAGCGGACCTTCTCAGTCGGCAAGGACAGCTTCTGCCGACGGAATGGACCCTTCATCAGGAAGTATGCCAGGCACTATGGAAGCTGTGGGGACGTCCTCATGTGGACGTTTTCGCAACTTCCCGAACGAAGAGACTTCCGCTGTATTGCTCCCCAGTTCTGGACCCGGGAGCGAGTGGCAGTTAGACGCCCTACTGTGGAATTGGTCGGGACTAGACATTTACGCTTTTCCCCATTCAAAGTCCTCGGGGAAGTAATGAGGAAGTTCGCTGCATCAGAAGGAGCGAGAATGACCCTCATCGCCCCCTTCTGGCCAGCGGCCGACTGGTTCACGGAGGTGATGTCCTTCCTAGTAGACTTTCCGAGGACTCTGCCCCTAAGGAAAGATCTACTCAGACAGCCCCACTTCGAGAGGTACCACAAAAACCTCCCGCTCTGAGTCTGACTGCGTTCAGACTATCAAGAAGTTGGCCAGAGCGAGGGGTTTTCAAGACCTGTGGCAACGGCGATTGCCACCGCAAGGAGGCCCTCCTCAATCGCAGTTTACCAATCAAAGTGGGCTGTCTTTAGAAGTTGGTGCAGAAGGAAGGGCATTTCCTCCACCTCAACCTCTGTGAGCCAGATAGCAGATTTCCTTCTTCACCTTAGGAAAGAAGCGAAACTAGCCAGCTTCCCAACGCTTAAAGGCTACAGAAGCGTGCTTTTCTTGTGGTCTTCAGACATAGAGGACTCGACTTAGCGAATGATAGAGACATTCATGATCTATTAGATCATTTGAGACTGTGAAAGTTCTCCAACCGAAAGTACCATCGTGGAACTTAGACGTGGTACTGAAGTTTCTCATGTCGAGTCAATTTGAACCGCTCCATTTAGCCTCTCTTAGGAATCTTACTAAGAAGACCATTTTCCTAACCGCTCTGGCGACGGCGAAGAGGGTTAGCGAATTCAAGTCATAAGCAAGCATATTGGGTTTCAAGGAATCATAGTGCAGGTTTGTTCCTTAAGTCCTACGTTCTTAGCAAAGAACGAGAACCCTTCCAAAAACCCTTGGCCGAGAACGTTCGAGATCAAGGGGTTGTCGGAGCTAGTGGGACCTGAAGCGAGAGAGTCCTGTGTCCTGTCAGGGCTCTCAAGTTTTATTTGCAGAGAACCAGAGCATGCAGAGGTTCTTCGGAGAACTTGTGGCTCTGTGAAAAAACCAGATCTTCCGATGTCGAAGAATGCACTGGCGTTCTTCTTAAGAAGTACGGTTAAGGAGACCCATGAAAAGTGTAGTGAAAGTGACATGGAGCTTCTGAAAGTGAAAGCCCACGAGTTGAGGGCTATTGCTACTTCGGGGTGGCTTTTCACAAAAATATGGCAATCAAAGACATTTGGGCGCCACTATTGGCGCAAGCAATTCGGTGTTCGCTTCATACTACCTGCGGGAGGTGAAAGCAACATACGAAAATTGTTACTCGCTCGGACCATACGTCGCTGCAGACACTGTTTTTGGGGGCAGGAGGTAGCGCTCATCCTATCCTTTAACGGTTTAGGGGAGTTTTTAACTTGTGTTATGGTTGTGGGGTTGACCGCCTGCGGCGGATCTCCCTTCCATTAGCTTAGTCTAGTGGGATACTTTGGTAGGCTACGCCAGGTGGTTTGTTTTTACTTCGTTGCCCTCATTTGTATGGTCAATGGTCTAGTCACGTCGTGGTCTCGCCCCTGTTGACAGATCATCTGGAGTGCACCAGCTATAGGTCTCTACCTCGCTGGCAAGTCTAGTAGCACAAGCAGACTTACGCGGCAGTAACCACGAAGTCAGCTATGCTAACAGGTAAGGAATCAAGATATCAATTATCTGCATATATATGTTTCCTAAAATCTTCTATTCTGTCTACTCCCACCACCAAAGGTGGGATTCAGCTATATATATATCTGACAGGTAAGTTTCATGAACAAAATGATATTGTAATGATACAATTAAGTTTGTTCATACTTACCTGGCAGATATATATAATCAAGTACCCACCCACCTCCCCTCAGGAGACAGTGGAAATAAAAAAATTATGAATAGAAAATGGGAATGATTCCTGATACCCGCCTCCCAGCGGCGGGAATGGGTACTAACCACCTGACTCCCACTGCGTGTGTCGTAAGTGTTAAATTTCTCTGTCGGATTCGGAAAAAATACAGCTATATATATATCTGCCAGGTAAGTATGAACAAACTTAATTGTATCATTACAATATCATATTTACAGGTATAGTATAGGTTATGTTAGTATTGAATGGTCCAAACTGTTGTATTTCATTGTTTATTGGTCAATTTAGCTTTATTATGATATTTACTGTAGTGTTTTTGTAGGGCTTGGAACGAATTAGGCAATTTACATGTAAAATGTGGTTTGAGATACAAAAAAATCAGGTTACGAAGGCTGCTTCGGAACGGATTAATTTCGTATCCTGAGGCACTACTGTGTCAGTAAAAAAATGTTTAAATTAGCTATCATCTTTCTCATTGGTAATAACTACTACTCCTCCTTTGAAACTTCATTTGAATTGTTCTTCTCTAACCTATTCTTTGTAAAGGACCTGCATTTGAAGAGCCCTTTGTGTAGGGACCACCTGCAGTGTTCACCTCAAGAGTTGTTCATTGTTTGTTGACTGGTCTATAAATCAGAGGTTCCTCTATGATCTTAATGCTGTCAAGACTCATTTAGAAGCATAGGCCTACTCTGGTTTTGACCCCTTCAGTCTGATCAACTAACAAACCCTTACCTCCCTAAATGCATTACCCCTTATTCTTGGAAAGAATCTGTCTTTTCATTGACTGTCCATACAGTCTCCTACCTTCTCCTGTAATTGCGTTCATTTGCTCTGTGTTGGAATTCTTCATACAGTGTACATCTCATTCTTGACTTGCTTGAAGAAGATGGATGCCTCCTGAGTTTCAGGGCCAGTTCATGGCTTGGGTTGATTTGTACATGGACTATTTAATTGCCAGTTTTTTGCTTTACACTTCATCTCTGCTGCATGCTGTCTTCTTGCCTTTTTGTGACTACTACAGCTTCATCTTTGCTAGGTTCATCATTTAGGGGATAAGGTACAGGGTTTCTAGGAGACCATCCAGATATTTTCTCGTCCCCCCAAACTTATATTCAAGTCTTGGCAGGTGCTAATAGGTTATCTGGTATTGCAGAATTAGTTAGTTCATTGCAGCCCTTTCTGCATTCATTCTCTTCAATTTGGATGTAGGCAAGTTCTATGAAAATGGATTTTTATATAAGTAAAATTTGTGTAAAATTTCCTTTTTAAAACTATTTTATTGTTTTTTAGCATACAAATATTTTTACATTGAGGGCTTATATTGTTATCCAGCAGAATAACTTAATATCTGACATGCCATAGAAGGGTTGATCTGTGTAGAACAGAGCACTCATTTAATTCATGATAGGTTTAATATTATAATTTATTTAGTACTATGTATGGATTTTTCAGGCACCTCTCCAGCTAACAATGACAAGAACATTTTTCGAAGTTTTGACATCTCTGTCAGGGGCATTCACTGATGCATACAAGCGCCAGCTGACTGCAAGAGATACACTTACAGCCCCTTACCGCATTGTTAATTACACGGGCATGCATATTAATGTAGTTGTGAAAGGTTCTGATTTTCAGGTAAGATCACTTTTTCCAATTTGTTTTTTTTTTATCAAGATACATAGATAATACTCTAGTTTGTCATGAATGAACTGACCCTCAACAGATAAAATTAAAATGACTTTGAAAAACATTAGAAGTGTCATGAAGAGCTAATATTCATGTTCAATTTTTATATCAAACAGGTAGCCACGGAAGGGGGAGAAAATGTTGATGAAGTGACTGTGGAATCTGGAGCAGAAGTAGAGGTGAAGCAAGTTATTCAAAAACATACAAGAGCATCTTCCCTTGTTTCTGACTGCGTTGCTGACAAAGAACGCACAATTAAAATAACAGTGAGTGAAGTTTTCTATCTGACTTTAACATTGTTGAGTTCTGAATCGTGTAGGTAGTGATTCTGAATCTGAGAAAATGTTTCGTGACCTTAATTGCTGGAACTTTAGGGTGGATTGAAATATTTAAATATTTCCCTTTGCTTTCTGTTATTTTTTTCGTAATGAACACCATTTTCTTTGGAAGATGGAATTTCAAGTCAATGGGCCCTGAGGGCTTGTTCAATATGAATAGGTTTCATCTACTAAATTATATATAATAATAATAATAAAGTGGCTCTGCAAACAAGTAACTTACAGGCTTTATTGTTTTCAGATTCCTTCTTTAGCCTCATCATGTAACATACCAGTGTCACGAGCAGACAGGCGATATTTCCAGATTGAAAATAAACGAAGTGGGGAAAAATGGGGCTTGGTTGTGGCTATATCAGTTAATGGGGGATGTAGAATCATTACTCTCAGCTCATGTGTACAGGTAAGGATATATTTTTAAAGTAGAAATCCATTATGCTCATTCTAATTAAAATATAATAACATGTTTACGATGTATCTCAAAACATTAACATTCCTATCATAAGTCAGTTAATATGTGCAGCTTATTCAGGATAAACCTTCATTGAACCTTTCTCATTCAAGCTCTTGGATCATAATGATTCAGATAAATGTACAGTTATACTTCATGCAATTTGTATGTAAATAAAAAGGCCTTGTTATAAACACTTTTTAAGTGAAATTTTTCCTCTTAAGCCACTTTTTTTAAAATTGAAACCTTTAAAATTTCTTCCAGAAACTATTGTACCCTTGAAACTAACAAATTTAAGTAAATTGCAACATAGGCATTTCACTCATTTGTTTTCAATTTTTTTAAGGAAGTGAGAATTAACTAGGGAAATTTTATTTTCTCCATTATATGCCACTGCTTTACATAAGTATTCAACTTCTGACCAAAGGCTTGAACATCAAGTATGTGAAGAGAATATTAAAAAAAAGGTATTAAAAGTAATTTATATACTAAATTATTTTAATGTGGAACACTTTTTTTAATATCAATTTTATTAATCACAAGATTGTGAGTAATGGGTTTGCAAAAAAATGTTTTTTATTTCAAATGATCTTTCTTTCTCATGAATTTTTTTAACCATAAATGACCAAAATTGAAATTTAAGAGGGATGGTGGTAGATGAGCCCTTGAAATAGATTAGTAGACCCAGGTGTAAGGGATCCAGTTCCCTTTAGATAACAACAGTAGAGCCTGATAAAAACCTCTGAAATCATTGAAACTTTTGTAAGTAATGTATTTGAGTATCCCAAGATAGTACATTCATCATGCATGTAAAGCACGATGGCAGGTGCTACAGAAAATGCTTACTTGTCTGCCATAATATTGAGGGATGAAGTTGTGATGAGGATAAGGATGAATGACTTGGATCCCTCCTGACTGATAGAACATAACTCGTCATGGTGATAGGTCCCAACAAATGAAGTTCAAGAGATACATGGGTCACTTGATGTAGATAAAATCTTGCAAAATTATTAAGGCAATGCCAGGTGCCTACTCTAAGTATAGCAGAGAAATCCAAGGTATACTTTAAAGCAAGGAGAGAGAGAGAGAGAGAGAGAGAGAGAGAGAGAGAGAGAGAGAGAGAGAGAGAGAGAGAGAGACTTGACTGACTGACTGACTGACTGACTGACTGACTGACTGACTGACTGACTGACTGACTGACTGAGGAAGATGGGCTGCTTCAGCATAAGGCCTGTGAAAGTCTATGACAAGACAAGATCGAAGAATTTAGGAGCTATTCATTATTATGCCTGAACTATATGATAGTCATTCAAGTGTTTGTTAACATCCAAAACTTCACTAGAAACTATCTTAGCATTCATAACCAGACATCCATACCATCAAAAGAGTAGAACATGTCATCTACTGCCCAATCCATTAAGTTCTGCTATGAGAATGGTACAGTGGTTGTTTGGTGTTCAGTGACAAGGAAAACAGGTCCAGCAAAGGGCATCCCCCTATACTTGTCATAGGGCTTTGAAGACATCCAAGTGAAGAGGCAAGTCTGAGGGAAGGATCTGATAAGCCTTAATTATTTTGTTCACCATGTCAGTGCAAACTTCCAGAGGAAACCAAGGCACAGTGATGACTTGATGCTTTTTTACCCAAGTAAAGATTTTGATTGTGATCAATAAAGAGAGACTGACCTTGTCCCTCCTTGGTTTCACAGAAAATACATTAAATATTGATAAATTTAAATTTACTGTACAAACTACAAATCATTGTTGATTTATAAATAATATTCACCGAAATTAGTGACTTGCCATTGATGCACTAACTTGATGAAAATATTGGGATCTTATACTGCTGATTGAAGTATGCATTTCAGTCTTTAATGAAGTTATAAACATGTAAGGCAAAAATGTTATTTTCTTAAACTTTTAAAACTGATCAGAGCAGGTTCTTATTAAATAATGATATTGCAATTTCAGTAATTTTTTCAGTTCATTATGTAATAGATTATTTTTTAAATTTTTGTTGTCCTATAAGAGGTCACGAGATTTACTGATTTGCCATTGTTGCACTGGCATTTGGGAAATATTTGGATCTTGCACTGTTAATAAGCAGCCTCTTCTCTTCTTGAAATTGTACATTTCAATTGTTCATCAAAACTTAAACATGTAAAACAGTAATATATTCTTCCTTAAACTATTAAAACTGCTTAGAACTGTTCCTTGTGAAATATGCATTCAAAGTTATGTTACTTCTTTGTCTCCTTGCTTTGACAGGTGAAAAATAATCTTGATGTATCAGTCGATGTTTATTATATGACTGAACGTGGTAATGAAGTAGAGTTTGTTCTTACATTGGACCCTGACAAAGAAGCTCTGCTGCCACTTCGTGCAGTTTATACACCATCAGCAGAACTTTTCTTTTCTGTTGAAGGGTTAGTGTTATCTGTACTGTTGTATGTAATATATAATTGTATAAGCTATCAGATTGTTAGTTATTAACATAAAAGTAGTTTATGAATCCTGATTAATTGACAGTGTAATTAAAGAAAGACTGATGCATCATGAGGTTCCAAGCCTGGTCAGTGACCAGCTTCCACCTCGTATATGCACAAGTTGTCAGATGCCACAGATTCCTTGCTTTACAATCTTTGATTGTTTTTTAACTGGTTTCCAGCTAGCGCTAGAAGATTATCCTATTATTAAGACCTCAGGTTTGTTAGTGATGAAAAATGCAAATAAAAAAAAATTCACATTTTGCTACTTCTATATGTTCTTTGAATAGAAGGGTGCCTGGAATTCTGTATAATTCTTATTGCAAACTTGGAAAATATTTGGTAGGAAGTATCCATGTTTAGAAAATATATCAGATATCACCAATGCAGTTGACAAGATTTGAAACATGAGGACACCCAAAGGCTGCTGTTTTTATAATTCAAGAAATTTTCTTGGTCAAGATTCAAAACTTGAGTTACACATGGGTAACCAATGGCTTTCTTTACTAGTTAGTCCTCAGTTGAACAGACTTCTTTCCTTCTTTTCTTTCTCATAACTACTGATTTAACTTGCCCATGAAAGTACGTAAATTGATAACCGCAATCTCTGAATATAAGCACTTAGATGTAAAGAAATTTTTGTTTTTTTTATTAACCCTTTTAAAAACTTTAATTACCGAGATTGTAGTAATGATGCCATTGGCCAATACACAGGCCAACCGGTGTGGCATGTCCCATTTGTGTGGCGAGGCCTTCAAAATACTCCTGGCTATACTCAAGAACTACAATGTTTACCACGTGATGTTCATGAGGTTCATGCTGTTCCCTTCTACATATCTGTGAGTAAATATTAACTTAATTTAGCTGTAGTAAATAGTTCTTCAGTTATTTCATACTATTTCTCTTGTGTCATTACTGTAGTGATTTTATAAATGTGCTAGAACAATTGGTTCTTGTATCCTTGCTTATCTTGGTATGATGCACAAAAATTTTATCTTTATAGCACTGGCTATAATTATTTATATTGTTTGAAAGATGTGATAGTATTCTGACTTTAAATAAATTTTCCATGAAACAGGCTTGTCTTTCATAATCTGTTTCTTATGATTTTCTGTTTCTATAATGAAGATAGTTTGCAGGTGAAATGCTTTCCTAATGCCATCATTGCTCTTAACATTAATAATGTCTTGCCCTTCTCATGTCTGTGATGTAAAATACTGATTTAAATTTAGATGTTGAGCCATTCTATGGGCATTTAGCACACGATGGAAATGAATACAGTAAAGTCAATTTCCATAATAGAAGTCTGTGATGAAGGCAAACAGAGTGTACTCTTAATGCTTAGTATGTTTTATTTTAACAGGCAAATATAATCAAGAGTTATGTAATAAGGTGTTCTGTGATTAACCTCTAATTTTCCAATTTGGAAATTTTTTTGTCATGTATTATGGTTATAGCTATTTCATGATTTGCTGTCATCAAAATTCCTAGTGCAAGTTTATCTAGCACCATTTGTAGACATTTTAGTGTTAAAATATACTTTAAAGTGTTTATGGGGTATTTTTTTTGAAGTTGATGTCAGTTAATGGAGGCACTGAGATGGCTGGTGATTCTTTATGATAAGCATGTAGCTAGATGCCACAGATTCCTTGCATTACAATCTTTGATTGATTTTAACCCGTTTCCAGCTAGCACTAGACGATTTATCCTATTGTTAAGACCGAAGGTTTGTTAGCTATGGAAAGTACAAATTGATTTTAAAAAATTTTCATTTGAAAGTACGTAAGTGGGTATAAAGATCTGAGGATGAAAGCTTGTAATGATTGTATAAAGTTATACAATACCTTTACAAAAGAAATTGCCCTAGTTAAATAAATTTTTTGAATGAATTGTATACTCAGTTTTGCCAGTATATTTCAGGTAGGTATCTAGTGCAGCTAGTTCTTGAAATTTATCTCCACTCAATAGTATAGTAATAATAATATTTTAAAAGTGTGAAATAAATGCGCTCATAAGCTGAGAGTAGATTTTCATGTAAAGTTATTATGGTTTTCCTTGTTATCTTATAATGCAAAAGGTATTATTGATCAGGGAATGGGCTATCAGAATTCCTTCAGAAATAAAAAAAATACTCATTAGTCAATATTGTTTTGCAGCAGTATTATTACTACAATATTCAAATGAGAAAGTTACCGAGAGATGTGGTGTCCTCAGGGTATAAATCAGCAAATCAGAGTGATTGAGTTGTTTTGGATATGTGATGAGAAGTGGAATGTTGGTTGGATAATTAGTATTTTTGATATGTAAGTAGAAGGACATGCACCAGTATGAAGGTTCAGAAAATTATTGAGGTAAGGCATGGATGAAGACCAGATTGGATTCATGCAGAAGTGTAAAAGACACTTAAGAGTAGAGTTATTCCTTGTTTGGTACCTTAAATTAAAAAAAATGTAGAAATGATAATGCTGATTGTGCATGTTTTTCAGGGCTACTGGAGATGTTGAGCAGATTTTGTGGGAGAAACCTAATCGAAGGATGGAACAATGTCCAGCGCTCTACACAAAATTCAGCTTTGGCCTTGTATAAAGCTCACCAATGCATTGCCAATTCCAGTTGCCTTAGAACCCCCAGGGACGCTTACCAGTAGAGTTTTAATGCCAGGGACTTCTGTTCAACTCACAAAAGCTCGATTAGGCTCTATGTATTTGGAATTGCAGGTAAGGTGCCAGTGAATTTACTTAATTTTACTCTTGCAGCACTACTAGAGTGAAAAGGGGAACTTCATTTAATTGTTACAAAAGATGTGACCTCCATAATAGTGTACTGCACTTTACCTGAATTAGTACGTAATATCAGCTTTTTCAATGATATTTGCATGATCACTTAAGGAAGTAAGTATATAGTACGAAATAGTTGAGGAGACTTTTGAGTCACGAGTCACATAAATGGATTATTTTTTGGGAAATAAAGGTAATTACTAGAACATAGGAAGGTTATAGAAATTGAAAAGCTAAGTGGGGAGAGACCAAAGATGAAAAGTAAAAGGGAATAGACTGTGCAGCTGTACTTTAGCACTTTTCCTCTTACAGTGTTCATCACATGACGTGCTGCAGGTGGAAGGAATAGAGATGTTCTATGTATCCAGTGAATTGTGCATTTTCTTTTTCTCCAAAACTTTTGCATTGTGGAAAACTCAATTTTTCTTATTTTGCAGTTTATACTATACTAGTCTTTTGAAAAGGGTAGGGAGAATGACAGTTGAAGTATTTTCAGTGTACATATTGTGATGTAATTTTTTTCATTATTTAGCTGAGAAGAAAACAAACCAGTTTTTGTTCCATCTTTCCCTAAGTACTAGTATATCGGAATTGTTATTGAATAAGGTATATTATGATTTTTTATGTGTATTTCATTGTTTTAAATGGCTTTAGAAATCTGAATTTTGCCTCTCTTTCAGCTCATGGATTATCAGTATCGTGATTGGATTTGTGGAAAAGCAATTGAAGCCAATCCACCAGAGCTTAGTGTCTGGACTTTTGAATCACGTGGAGATCAGATAAATGGACCACTTTATCTGGATCTTGGCATGCATGTTTCCCGAACCAAATCCACTCTCTCTCTTACGATATATTGCCCATTTTGGATGGTCAATAAAACTGGTCTAATGTTAACTTACAGGGTGAGTATTGCATATTATTGGTAATGAATGCAAGAGAAGTTGAGTATAAGTAACTTGTGCCTAGAGTGAACTGTACATCAACAATATGGGTGAGGAAAGGAAGGAAATAACTATAGCTTTCATTGACACTTTTACTGTGATACCATAACAAAAGGAAGTAATATGTAGGCAGTCCCCGGGTTACGACGGGTTCGGCTTACGATGTTCCGAGTTTAAGGCGCTTTTCAATTATATTCATCAGAAATTATTTCCAGGGTTACAACGCCTACAATGCTGATCTGGCAGATGAAATATGTTACCAAAAATGCAAAATAATCAGTATTTGAAGGTTTTTTTGATGAAAAGTGCAGTAAGAATGCAATTTACATAGTTTTCAATGCACCCAAAGCATTAAAAGTAAGGTTTTCTTAGGATTTTTTACTTTGTTCCGGCTTACGACAATTTTCGGCTTACGACGAGTCTCAAGAACGGAAACCCCGTCGTAACCCGGGGACTGCCTGTAATCGCATTTATTCCTGTAGCTCACTACATATTTTAAATGTACTTTTTGAACATATTTACAAGTTGGAAAGACAGAAGAAATTTTTTTATAAGGCATCTGTGCTCAATCCTTATGTGTATAAAGAAATGTGGTTATCAGATACTCCAAGTAGGCTCATAGTTTGGCTAATAAAGAGTTGATTGTTCATGTCTTCAGATGTTCATACACATTACAAGCTCATTGCTTTTACTAAAGTCTTTACTCTTGTTTGGTTAAACTGTTCTGAATTGCTTGTAGTAACAAGGGAGGCATTCATTAGAAGATATGTGAGACCTCTTGCATTAATTAGAACCTTTAGTCTTATCTGTTGAATACTCACACTCTTCTAGACTAGGGTTTATTTATAGGAAGATATGTAGTAACAGATCTTCACTTGACTGTGCTACTATCATCCTGCCTTCATCTTCAATTATCATTGATGAAATTTAGTATTTGGAGTCTCATATACATTTGGTTTGGATTTTTGTGTGTTGAATGATTTGCACAATTAATCTTGTAGTTTGTGTGACCTGACTAATTCAACTGTTAATATTCTTTTGTCTTATTTGTAAAAACTACTACAGTTTTTTACCATCAAGTATGTGTATAATATGCTTTTTCATATTTCACCATCAAGCTCATATGTGTACTGTGCTTTTGCATTTTACTTGACCCTTTGAGATTCCTAGAATTGACAATACTCATCTGTAGCATAACACAAATTTTGCTGACCACATAGGCTTTAGAGGTATTCTTTGATCACTTGGTGTAATGTTAATTATCCTGCTACAGTATTATTTGTGTTATTTGGAAATTCAATAGGTACACCATATTTTAGAATCTTCAAAAAGTTAAAGAACATAAATACTAGTCTGAAAGATAAGCTTAAAACTAATTTCTTTATATGTATTTTACTATAAAAGTATATGCATCATATATTCACTTTTGTTTGCACCTTGTACAAATACATCATGGTATTTAGTTTATTGCTATTTATGCTAGATATTGCACAGTAAAGCATAAGAGACAAGATGCTAAATTTTCAAGGATTTACAAATTACATATATACTGACTAGGGCAGCACTATTTGTATATGTAGGGAAAGATTAAGTTCAAATAGCACTCAGCATTCTTCAGATGTCAACCAGATGGTTCCAAGTGTAAAAATAATTCTGTAAAGAATTTTTACTAATTACATCATCAAAGTCTCATTGTTTAGAAACATGTTTCTGTCAATCAATATTTTTGAGATCGTAAGGTTTAGTATGTAAAGGGATGTATTTTCACATGATGTCAGTTTTTTAGAGCTTGTTTTTTATTGGTTTTTCTTACAGTTAATTGTTCTTTTTCCTTGTCCAAAGCAATGTGAATTGTGTTACATTGTAACAAAATTCACGTTACACAGAATTTAATAGTCAGTTACACACAAAATTAATTTTTGTACACTTCACACTTCAGCAATACATAGAGAATATACTATTCTATAATTTTATTGTTTTAGTGAAAAAGTGAAAGCCAAATTTATCATTAAACTTTCAGCTGCTAGATAATTACTTAATGTATTTTATGGCATATGAGATCCCTGGGCCCATAATACCCCCCTCAATTTCAGAAGGGAATGTTAAGGAATTTTTAAAGCTGCAGCCGTTTATTTAAATTCCATTGGTATATATAGCTACAGTATGTGGTAGAAAACACTTGGACAAAGCATGCAACTAGGAGTAAAAATCTTTTGATAATTCTCTTGTAATTTACTAGAGAAAACCAAAGACGCCAAGATATAGCAGAAAATATATAGCACACCCCTCCATAGTAGATAACTCAACAATGTTATTGAATTAATGGGCAGTTAAATTTGCCCTCCCCCCATCCCCCCAAAAAAATAGAATCATAGATTAAATATAGAAAATACTATATAAAATTTATATGTAATAGAATAAGATTTTCAACAAGTTTAATCAATTAAAGTTACTTATATTATTAAATTTGTGCTATTTGAAGTCCATATGTAAGCTAGCCTGTGATTGTGTATGTACAAGTATGCAGTGTGTTAAGTAAACTGCACACTTATTACCACCCCCCTTCTCTCTTGTACATTCTCAGGATTAATTTTTGAGAACAAGCCCAAGAAGAGTCTATATAAAACTCAGAGGTCTGGAAAAACAAGGGATTTTGACGAAGGAAAAATCTATTTCTGGGTGATTGGCTCGTGTCGCCCTATGAAAGGATCCTTAATATCATTCTTTCTAGGTAAATTAATCTAAAATTACCAGAGAAAAACAAAATTAAGAAAATGTCAGTTAAAAACTGACTCGCTACATCTTAAAAAGAAGTGTCGGTATGGTAATAGGGGCGAGTGGGAATCACTCCACGAGACATTCACCAATTAGAACTTCCAATCAGAATCCCCTTAGAGAGACTGATACCAACGGCGATGCAGCCGCTACTACTGCTACTAGAGGAACGCCACGGACAGCAGCGCCCCTAGCGGACATCCTTAATCTAAAAAAACATCTTCTTTGTCCTGCATGGGGGGGGAAAACAATATAGGGTGGGTTTCATAGGGCGACACGAGCCAATCACCCAGAAATAGATTTTTCCTTCGTCAAAATCCTTTTCTGGGCTCAGCTCGTGTCGGCCTATGAAAGAGTACAGAGAAACAGACAAGATGGGAAAAAGGGACAAATGAAAAGCAGTTATAAAATGATGGATATAATATAAGCAAATCAATTACAGCATACAAACTAAGTACTTAAACTAACTTATTCTAAACAGTAATATAACAAAACGTTAGTAATTTAAAGTACTTAAAATACAGTAACCACAGTAAAATACAATGATGCAGTGTAATATAAACAAAAGAGATTTACTTGAAAATTATTTACAAAATATACAAACACATTGTGTCCTACCCTAGCATAAAAATAAGGGTAGGTACACTGAAGTACACCATCAGTACAAGTGTGGATGTCCCTAGCAAAAAAATAAGGGACAATCCACTATTATGATTCAGCGGCTAAGGCTAGGATATCCGAGTAGCATGGCGATAGGGTGAGGCATGTTGGATGATGTAGGTAGAAAGGAGACCCTGGATCTGTACTACGACTACTATACAGTTATCAGGAGAAACAATGTTTCCCGCTGCTACTGCTGAAAATTTTAAAGATTCCAAGGACTTTAGATAATGACGTTTAAAGACTGTCGGGGATTTCCATCCAGTATACTTTTTAAGATCCTCAAATTCAATATGTTGAAAGTAATTAATTGATGGTGGCTACTCCCCTGATATCATGTGCTTTTGGGAATGAATCAGGATTGGCTTGTTTAATGAAAGTAAAGGATTTGTTGCCTAATACCTTTTACTGACAAAGTACCACCTTTTTCTCTCATGAAGAGAGCACCTGAGGATCTTGAGGAAGTACGAGAAAGAAAGGCTCTTAGAGTTGATACTGCAGAGAGAGGGATCCTGGGGAAGTGGGATAACTTTCCAAGGGCCCACCTTGCAAGAGGATCCTCATTTTTGGCTAAAAAGCTACGATCCGGAGCAAGTAGAACTTCTCCTGATGGGAGGAATTCCACATGACCCGCATCCTGGATAGAGCCGACAGTTCTGAAATTCTAGCTCCTGAAGCTAGGCTTAATAAGAATATGTCTTTCTCAGGAGCATTATGAATGTACAAGACGAGTTGTCAGTATCTGAAGCTAGTTTTGAGGACATCATTTAAGAACCATGAAACTGCAGTAGGCCTTTGAGAAGGTCTAAGTCTAGCACAGGCTTTAGGGATAGACGTGAAATAAGATTCAGTCAGATCTATCTGAAAACCTACTTGAAAGATCTTCTTCAAAGCCGATTTATGAGTGGTAATAGTGCTAGCTGCTAAACCTTTTTTTCAAACAAGGATCTGAAAAAAGGATATAGCTAGATTAACTGTCATGGTTTGTAGTGTTTTGATTCTTTCAGGAAAGATGCTAATTTTTTTTTTTAACAGCTGATCATATTGTCTAATGGTTGACTCTCTCTTATCTGATTCTAGGAAGAGAATATTCTGTGGATCAATATTAGCATCTTATAGCCGCCAAAACTTCATGAAGTCCATAAAGTTAGGGTCTGGAGAATTCCTGAGGAAGCGAACACAGTCCTCATTTGTACTGATTGTGATAGCTTGGGATTGGGGAGGATCCGTTGAGGTCGGAGGCCCAATTCCAGAAGAAGAGGATACCAGTTGCTCTTGGGCCAGTCCGGTGCAATCAGACTGAAGGGACCCTAGGATTCTCTCCTGGTTTCTCCTTGACGTTTGTTTGCATTTGAGAAATTGCCTGACAGATTTTTGCTATTTCCTTCCGTTTGGCCAACTGGAATTGACAGAGTGTGGGAAGACAAATCCCATTGGATTCCCAGCCACTGAAAAACGAGACTCCGGGGTAAGTCTGGATTTCGTTTTGTTTTATCTGGAACCCAGATGTCCAGAAAGTGAACTACCTTTTTGGTGGCTTTGAGACATTCCTCGACGGTTGGTGCCCAGATCAACCAATCGTCGAGGTATGCTGCTACCATGATTCCCTGAGTTCTCAATTGCTGTACAACCACTTCTGCTATTTTCGTGAATACCCTGGGGGCTACATTCAGACCGAAGGGCATCACTTTGAATGAGAATGTCTGATTTCCTAGCCTGAATCCTAGGAATGGGCGGAAGTGCCTGGCTATAGGGATAGATAGTTATGCGTCTGTAAGATCGTGGAGCATGTGACGGCTCCACGCGGAAGTAAGGTCCTTACTTGCGAGAGGGTAAGCATCTTGAACTTGTCGCAACGAATGAAAGAGTTTAGCTTTGACAAGTCTAAGATTACCCTTCTTTTTGTTGAGCCTTTCTTTGGCACGCTGAATAAGCGACCTTGAAATTTTAGATGCTTGACTCTCGCAATAGCTCCTTTCTGAAGGAGTTTCCTCCGCGTATCTGTCAATTCCTCTGATGGTATTTGGTGGAATGATTTGATTGGAGGCGGGTCTTTGATCCAACTCCAACCCAATCCTTTGGACACTATGCTCTGTGCCCAATTGCTGAACCCCCACCTGTGGCGGAAGAGGAACAGCCTCCCTCCTACCTGGGGAGCCTCATTGTTGATGGGCGGGTTGACCACCACGCCCTCCTCTGAACTGCCTGCTCCTTGTTGCCCTTCCTGCGCCACGCTGGCGAAAGTAACCTCTCGCCCTACCTCTCGGTTGTTTGTAGCCTTGAGCCTCATATGTAGGGTTGAAGGCCGGCGAGATTGCGTAGGAGGTCGACGGCTGTGATTGAGGAGACAACAGGAGGATGGGCTGGTTCTGTTTCGAACTAGCAGGTTGGTCCCTGTTGGGTAACCGGGACGGCCTGCACAAATTGCTGCTGTGCTGGTGTGTCTGATACGGCTGGAACCTCTTACCAGCCTTCTTTGGTTTCTTACCAGCAGTGGGGACGGCTTGGTGTTTCCTCTTTGACGAAATACCCCACCTAGCTCTAAGGCTCTGGTTGAGCCTAGCAGCCTCGTGGTGCACTTCATTAACAGCGGACTCTGGGTAAGAGATCCGCTCCCTCCCACATGCTAGAATCCAAAGAGTCTATTAGGCTCGTGCCTAATAGTTGCACTCCTGCAGAACGTGCTTTCGGCAATTCCTCCTAGCTTGGAAGAAGTCGAAAGCATCTGTTAGGACCGTCTGAAACTGGGATTTTGCCAAGATCTTAAACAACGGTTCCGTCGCATATGAAAGAGCAGCCATTTCCGTTATTATAAGAGAATTGAGGGACCTGCCAAACCTGGTTCGCGCGTCGAACTCTGCCTGAATCAGGGAATCAGGCAGCCTTGGCAGCTTCTCGCCGAACTGGTCCATGGCGCAGTCCGGTTTGAGCTTACCAAGCGTGAACGTAGCTGGCAAGTTCTCCCCACAATTCTCCGAAAGCCGGGAAGAGACGGAGAAGTAGACTCCGCCTCCCTTAACTGTGGCATGGGGCTCATCCTTGAGGACTGCCTGAAGGGTCTTCTCTACTATTTTCGTGGCGAACGGAAGAGAAGCCTCCTCTTCCGTCGCGAAAATAGTAAAAGGACTCTTATAGGCCTGGAGTTTAGTGTTCGTGCACTCCCAGTCCTCAAGGCAGTGAACCCATTCCCGCTGGGCATGATCCCTACTGTATAGAACAGACTCCCTAGAGATCTTGTCTTCCCTAGTAAGAGCCGTTACAGTCAGCCTAGCATAACGATGAAAGGCTGCGTCAGACCCGGAGGTAAAACTCGAAGTCCTCAATCCTCCGAGTTCCACACTCCGGGATAGAGATCATTCCCATCCATTCCTTAAAAGGAGCGTAGGCAGCTACTCTCCATGGATTCTCATGGAGAAAGCTGGCAGAGAGTCGTTATGGCGGGAGCTGGAGAATGCCAGTGCTTGGCACTGGGGAGACTGGAAGAGGACCTGAGAGAGCCCAGCTACTCGGTCCTCATTCTCTCTAACCCTGTTAGAGAGATCTTGTATGGACTGGCCTGATTGAGACAGAGTGCTCGACAGTTGTGCGAACATCTGCTCAAATCTCGTCCCCAGGGCGGAGACTTGCGAGCCAACCAACTCGCCCACCTGTTGCATCACCACTGCTGAGAAAGCAGTGGGATCAAAGGTGCTAGGTCCTGCTCCTCCCACCGGCGTTGCCGGAGTGGAAGCGGTGGAGGCAGGAGAAGGCATTGGCTCGGCGGAGCGCGAGCCTTCTCCTTAGAAGCCTTGCTTCTAGAGCTCCTCGAGGTGGGAGACTCGCTTTGGCTTTCACCGCGTGGCGTAGGAAGTCGAAGACTTCCTAGCCGAAGAAGACGAAGACGACTTCCTAGAAGTTGTCTTAGATAGAGTCTTTCGGTTCTCTCTGTCCCGTTCTTCACCTTTGGGGGTACAGAGAGAGCGGGAGAGCGGTAGGGATCTCAGATCCCACAAAGCCTTGGAAAGAAGCGCTCGAAGAAGGGACAGGAGAAGATCCAGGAGCACCCAAGGAAAGACCTTGGGCGCCCGACACACCTACCTCAACCAACAAATCCTCTGCCACTACCGCCATGGGCTCGATGTTTAGGTCTGACGAGGTAAAACTATACTGTTAATGTGACATATGGTTCAACATTAGCATACCAAATATGTCTAAGTAAATTTTGAGCCCTTTTTTGGGAAAAAGAGAATATCTTATATATCATCAAATATGGTATCAATCACTAGTTCTTAGAGAGCTTTTTATAGTCCTCAGATGATACCATATCTTATCTGTCAATAAATATATTTAGCAGAAAAACTAACACAAGTGAAACCACCATATTAAACATAATACAGTTTACCTGGAGACTTTTACCAGAAACATATTTTAGCAGATTTGTGTTAGTAGTATTTCTCTTATTTTCCTTTACCACTGAACAGCAATTTGCATAACTAATTCAAATTCATTTTCGACATTTTTTTATCCATCATCTCTGTTGTGCATACAGAATATATTCGATCAGCTAAGTGATACTCTTCATCCATAGATTTATCAATCTTCAATTTCTTATTTGTTGGAACATTAGTAGTTTGTTGGATCATAAAATTACTGTTCATTAGTATTCTAATATCAAAATTTGATAGCGGAAGAGGCTTATTGAAAAAACGGATTTTAACCTGGGATGAGAATGCCTATGGAACCGTTTTGCTATTTAACACTCAAAATAAGCTAAAACACAAAATTTAAAGTTTAATGGTTTTTTAGGAAATGTATTTTCACGTTTATTATTTTAAACACATTTAAGGGGAAAATAGAGGAAGTTATTTACATGAAAGAAAAGAGAGAAGTAGACAAACCCTCTTTGAAAAACCTATAGAACTGAGTATGAGAGATGTAAATAGTGGTTTTATTAAACTTGTAATTTTTGTACTGTAGCAGGATTCAGTAGCTTAAATTTAACCGAAGATAAGGCTGTATGCAGGGGAATGGTTTGTCCATTATGCAGATACACTGTCAATTCCTAGGTTGTTGTTTATTTAGAGTTACTTATATTCTTGTATATTTTTTTTTTAGTGCCTCTATCTCACTATTATATACATATCTGTTGGTGCTTGCTGTTGTAAAGAAGGCCAGAATAGATATATTTGCAATTTGTTGCTTCTGAGACTTGAGAAAATTGAAATTGAAAAGTCAAGGAAGTTAAAATTGCTTATAGTAAATGTCATGAAAGGAGTGGCTCAGAAAAAGACTTAACATGATGCAGTTTTCAAAAACTATTGCAGTAAGTTGGGTGATATTTCAGTTCTTTTACGGGTGATAACCATTTTAGTTATAAATCCAGCAAGGATAACATCCCTTATTCTTCTTCAATTCTGAGCAGAAGTCCCGAAAAATTGAGAGATCTTCGTCTACCTCTTCTGCTGAATCTGCTAGTAGTCCTATCAAGGTATTATGGCTAATTTTATTTCCCTCCTCTTTACCTGTGGTGTTACTGGTCACTTTGGTGTTTTCATTTTCAACCACTGTTACAGATTATAGTAGGGCTAATAATTGCTTGGATAAAATCTTAGGTTGAGAATTTGTTAAACTCGAGAGTACTATGTATCAATTTTGTAATGTAATATTTTGTACATGCAACTTCCCCGGCAGATATATACTTAGCTTATGTCTCTGACGTCCGACAGAAATTCGAATTTCGCGGCACACGCTGCAGGTAGCTCAGGTGATCTACCCCCCTGCCGCTGGGTGGCAGGAATAGGAACCGTTCCCGTTCTAGAACCAGATTTTCTCTGTCGCGGTAGTGTCAACATATGTTGTTGCTACCTCCTGACTTGATTTTCGTTTTTCATCGCCATCGATCTTCTGGGCTGTCTTTTGCAGGGAAATACTGGGTCTTTGGTTCGGCATACGCTTTTATTAACTTTTTAATGAATTTGGCTTCGAAAATTTCGAAGAATATATGACGTGTAACTACCGAAATTTTCGGTAGACACTCACATAGTTTGCAAGAAAGGGAAATATTAATATTTAATCATTTATATGGTAATAAGTGTTTAGAATTGATTGAGGAAATATCTGACTTCCTACTTTAATAGTCAGTAAAGCATGTAACTAGATACATTTCTTTAAAGTTTTTTAGAACTCGTACTAACGAGCAATTAGAGTATTAACAGTACTAGTAGTGTTGCATCCTCATCACCTTCTTACTTTGGCAGAAACTCAAATTCATAATTGCAATTTGAAAGACAAGGATTGTGGCTCAAAATGCGAGCTATTGAAAGGTAAGAAGTGATTACTAGTGTTCCCCATTGCAGTGGAGGGTGCGTTCTGATCGGCTCTGTCTCGCTCCCAGGCCTAGACCTCTTTCAAGCTCCCAAGCCAGGGGAGAAGGAAATGTCGAAAGCCGTAAGGGGGTTTCAGAGAATCCCCACCAGTCAGGCGTCCCCTCGGCAGGTTCTGTAGAGCGTCCCAGACTGCCAAGGATAGCCATTGAAAAGGCATCCTTAAAAAAGTGCGTCTCTTCATCTTACATCCGAAAAGACGAAGAAGGTATATGTTTTGATGATCTAGCGCGTTCTCTGAAAACTAAGAGAACACTGAGCAAGAGCCAGCCAGAACTTAGGAAGCCGCGTTCCAGACAAAACAGACTAGCGCGAGCCGCGTTACCTACCAAACCAAACGCGAGCCGCGTTCTTGGCAACTGAGCGCGAGCCGCGTTCTAGAAAATTTTTCTTGGCTCAAGGCGCCTTCAAAGAGACGAAGCGCCAGCCTGGCGCAAATTGCGCCAGAAAAAAAAAGCAGACGGACGGCTAGAGCAAGGAGCCTTATAGTACAGTGGCAATCAGAACGATCCTTCCATTGAACGTTTCCGGGCAAGAGGCTCTTTCTAAAACTAAAAGGGGTTAGTAGGCGCTCGGAACTATATCATGGGTCGCACGGGTGGACCTTCCACACAAGCGAACGTTCCAGGAGCGAGTCTCCTTTCTAGCGTGCGGAACATTCCAGGCGCGCGGAACTATCCAGGCGCTAGGCGCAAGGAGCCAGGCGCCAGAATATTCCAAATCTTCTTAAGAGAGAGAGGTCAGTCGCGAGGCTCCTCTTTGAGTAATGCGGACACACTCCTTCATTCATGCTCTTCCCTCGTTATGAAGAGGCAAGCGCTTTTGGGAGTTTTCTTATAAGAATCTCATCGACGTTTGGGTATGATGGCGGATAGGGAAATATCTACTTCCTTCCGTAAACCCTACAGACGAACAGGAATTCTGTCTCTTCCGCGATTTATGAGGAAATCACGAAGATTTAAAGAGTTCCTGGATTAACTTCCTTCCTTAAGGAGATATATATACTCTTCTATCATTCTATTAACGAAAAGAACGAAGACAGTAAAAATTTTTCCTTTATCTGCCTCGCAAGGGAAAGAAGGTAGTTTGAGTATCTGCTGTATGAGAATACGATACGGCAAATCACACATACCGTAGTTACTTCTTTGTAGAGCAACTCAATTATCAGTATCCTTCCAGGAATTTCCTAGAAGGACTACGCTTAAAGGGATTGTTAAGACAACACCTACTTAGCTTCTAGATTTATCGAAGTCTTGTTTCGCTTAAATATGCATTAATAAGAACTTCCTGAAGTTCGATAATTTATAAGATTCCTTTATTTAATGGAGTAGCTGGCAACTCTGGAAGAGTAAGGCCAGACGGCTAACCGGAGACTGCTATCGCGCCTTAGAGAGCGAGACTCGAGACCAACGCAGTAACATGAGTGGGTCAGTGGTTGGTCATGAGTGGTTGGTTACATGTCTCTCTGTCGCGGGATGGAATAACTAACCGTGTCTCTCCCCTACAATCGCGGTTTTAGCCTCGGATTGAGGGATAGTTAAGCAAACATAAATAAAATATTGTCTGCCTTTTTGCTAATAAGAAGCTTTCAATAAGAAAGATATTACAACCTTTCAATGCTGTTTACCGTAGGTAACATTATTAAAGGATTCTAACGCAGCGGAACTCTTATTATATATGATGCTCTCATGCTTACGAAAGCATGGCTTATTAGAGTACATGCTTAGTGAGAAGATGAATGTAGTAGAAGAGAATTCACTTTAAGACTACGGTATGGTCAAGTCTTATGCGCATACCGAGGTTAACTACAGAATTCCTAGTATCCTTACAAAGGTTTCCTAGATTAATGCTGTTTACCACAATGTGACAGTATATAAAGGAGTCTAATACGGCAGAGCATGAAATAATATAATTCTCTCATCCTTTCGAGAAACGCACACAACCTTTTTAGAATCGGATATTGCTCAAGAGAAGATGGGTGAAGTCGGATGGGAAACATTCTCTTAGTGCAGAAGTTGTTTCCCTGAATGGACTAAACTACGTATATAAAAGTTTTTTCTACTAAGAACGGAATTAACACGTGAAGGATGTCGGGTACCATAAGGGCACAGATGTTCTGGCACATAACCTTAAAAGAACTAGAAGGAAGCGCCAGCCTGGCGCAAAGCGTCAGAAGCGCCAGCCTGGCGCAAATTGCGCCAGAAGCGCCAGCCTGGCGCAATGCGCCAGAAGTACTACCATCCAAGATATTTTCTCGTTTTAGTTTTAGCGAGTTATTAACCTAAGAGTCCAGTAGTGGTTGGTTTGGTGTTTGCTTCTCACCTCGGTGGTCGCGGGTTCGATTCTCGGCCATTCCATTGAGGAGTGAGAGATGTGGATTTTTGGTGATAGAAGTTCACTCTCGACGTGGTTCGGAAGTCACGTAAAAACACCATGCAAACAAACAAACAAACAAACAAACCAGTACCTCTCGGAGGCTCGGTAACGGCAAGATTCGTTTCTGATTTCGTTACCCATTTATCGGAAAGGGTCGCTTACAAGGAATGATGAAATGATTTTTTTTTAATCACTTAGGCCAATTCCACGACTCTCACATATCGCAAAGAGCATCGAGAATCTCTTTTTTCGCCCCTGTTCGCGTTAACAAAAGAGAACCTATTTGGAACAGACACGGAACGTAACGATCCTTAAAGGTTCGATGCAAGATTTTGCATGTCCGGGAGAACCTTCTCGATTGAAGATAATAACTGTTACGTATGTCTAACATTTATTGAAAAGAGTTTTGAGAACCTGCGGAAAGTCTTCATAGATCTCTTCGCAAGGTAGAAGACGAACAGGCTTCCTATAGACTGCTTCCTTTCCTCGAACCAAGAGAGGTAGCAATATACGACATCTTTAATTTAAAGAAGGGGAATAAACTTTAGTCTTTTTTCCCCTAGTTATAAATTCTTAACAGATATTAAGATAAATGGGCGTCAAAGGAAGAGAGATGAATGCCTCATTTTGGCCTTAGAGAGGGTTGGATTCACAGAAGTCACGTTCTTCTCACAGCAGTGTTTCGTAAGGCTTTTCCAAGAGTATCTGGATATTCTATCAGAATCTATTATAAATATACCTGAAAACCTCTCCACTCTGATTGTCTTTCCACGTGCAGACCTGACCAGAAGTGGACATGAATGAGAGGATTTTTCAAGGTAAATGACAATAGTCTTGGCTAAGACATAGAATTGCTGCAGATCGTGCTAGATGGAATGAGGAAACTGTCCTCTTTCCGATACCTCTGTGAACCACATAGCGAGGTTTTTTCTTCACTTCAAAGGGGAGAATCACCTATGTATATATGCCCTATCAAAAGAACGCAGTAAAAGGCTATACTCTGTCTCTACAAGGGGAATTAGAGATAACAGAGGATTAAGATCTTCGGGATCTATACGATACCGCGCATACGACAAGGAGTAGGATATCATGTACTTCGAATGGAATTTTTTTTTTTTGTGGCCACAGATTCCGTGTTCCGACAAAATGGAACTGCTCCTCATCAACTTCTTTGAGGAAGTTTATGAAGGAATTCTTTGTTTCTCTTAGCCCTAAACGACCAAGAAGACAAGTGAATTTTTTGTGCATTGGAATCTCGCATCAGATCAATGGAGGACTCGGCAATGGGTTCTTGCCAGCATAGTATGTCTGGCAAAGAACTAAATCCCTCTATTCCTGACGCAACGCTTTCAGATAGAAGTTTAGTTACCCAGGCAGGGTACTTACATTTTCATCTACAGAAGAAGAGATGGTTTAAACGTTTGCCTACAGAGTCTTCGGGGTGGCGATGAGGGCTCAAAATGCTTCCCAGAAGGTATTCAGAAAAGAATACAATAAGAGCAGAAATCAGGGTTCTGCCCAATTTCAGCTCAGTCTCTCCTTCGACTTCCAGACTTCCTTCCTTCCTTCGGCAAGGATAGGGAGATTCTGCAACGAGGAACCTCATCAACATGTAAGAAGAGATCTCGTTAGCAAAAGAAGTGTTCACGAAGGATCCTCCTCGGAGGAAGACTCTTCTCTCTCGTATTGTTGATATCCTGTCGTCTACTGGGTGTAGCTGACTAAAATCACCTCCCTTGTCAGGGGCCAAAAGCTCAAGGGGAAGAATTTCTTCCACCCTTCTCCAGTCTCCTGATAAACTATGTGGTTGTTCAGGACTCTCGGACAATGTAGCGCCAGCCAAGCGCCAAATGCCAATACAGGCGAAAAAAAAACGCCAGCAGGCGGACAGTTCCAACCTGGCGCAAATGCGCCAGAGGGCGAACAAATCGGACAGATATAAGAGTGTCCGATGTGACATCGCCAGACAGCCTAGAGACTCTTCCAAGCTCGAAGCTCCAGCAAGTGTGGAGGAGCCAAGCCAAGGCAGGCGCGATGGCACCAGCCAGGCTTCTAGGAGCCAGCCAGGCTCTAGGAGCCAGCCAGCTCTAGGAGCCAGCCAGGCTCTAGGAGCCAGCCAGGCTCTAGGAGCCAGCCAGGCTCTAGAAGCCATCCAGGCTCTAGAAGCCAGCCAGGCTCTAGAAGCCAGCCAGGCGGCGCCATCCAGGTGCCAGGCTCCTTCAAGGCTAGGCTCCCAGGTTCAGGATTGAGGATCCATCCAGGCGCAAGGCTCCTTCCATTGTAAAGGAGAAACCTAAAGCTCTGTCATGTAAGAGGGCTAGTCCCCATTGATATGATACAGGTAAGGCTCTGCCATGTAAGTGGGTCAGCCCCCCATTGGCACGATCCGAGAAGGCTCAGTCGTGTAAGCAGGTTAGCCCCCCTTGACATGATCCAGAAGGGTTTGTCAGTCATAGGTCCCTACCTCGCTGAAACTCTTGAGGCATGCAGACTCATGAGTACAGTAATCATGAAGTCTTCTGCCAAGCTCCAGGCGCAAGGCCCAGCCAGCCAGACGCAAGGCTCCAGCCCCAGGGCGCGAGGCGCTAGCCAGGAGGGAGGAGCCAACCAGGCGCCAGCCAGGCGCGAGGCGCCACCAAGCCAGGCGCAAGGCACTCCAGCCAGGCTCTAGGCGCCATTCAGGCGCAAGGCTCCAGCCAGGCGCGAGGCTTTTTTTTCTTGTTTTTTCTGGCCGCTAGGCCAGGGCCCAGGCTTCACCCAGAAGAGATCTATATCAAAGAATGCCCTTGCCTTCTTTGAGACAATGTGATTCTCCTAAGCACTTGACAAGTGCATTGATGATTCCTTCAAACAGCTGAGAATTAAAAGCGCATGGAGTGCGAGCTTTTCTGTATTCTTGTTTCTTTCCTTAACAATATGTCATAAGGACATATTAGCTGTCACATACGGGAGATGCAACTCTGTGTTGACTTCCCATATCCGAAGGATGATCAAGATAACCTACGAGAGATCCTTCTCTCTTGGTTGATAGTGTCTGCGGATACATTGCTGGGATAGGGAGCCTGATACTGATCCTTAACTAGTAAATGTTTGTAAAGGGGAAAAAGGGGTTTTGTTTTTTAGTTGGAACGTTCGTGTTTTTTCTTTGGGTTGTTTGAAAGGAGTTTGGGGATAACTCTTTTCAACTTAAGCACTAACCATCGTGTTAGGATCAGGTGATCGGGATCGGTGTTGTGCTCCTTAATTATGCCACTAGGCATAGGCATATTGTCATGTAAGAGGCTCTGTCGAGTAAATGGATAAGACCCCATCGACAGACCCACAAGAACTCTTAGCCATAGGTCACATCCTCGCTGAGGCTCTTGAGGCGAAGCAGATTCCTAGGCATTAGCCATGGAATCTTCCGCCTGAACAAGTAGGAACCAAGGTTTTATTTATTTATTACCTCCAACGTATGTTTTTTTGTTTACCTTGTCTATTCAGTAAATAGTGTCTCCTTACCCACCACCAAGGGTGTCAATCAGCTAAGTATATAATCGCCGGGGAAGTTGCATGTACAAAAAATTGATATTGTTAGAATACAATAAAGTTTTGTACATACTTACCCGGCAGAATATACGATGAATGGCCCACCCCAGCCGTCTCAGGAGACAGGTGGAAGAGAAAAATCTGGTTCCTAGAACGGGAACGGTTCCTATTCCTGCCACCCAGCGGCAGGGGGGTAGATCACCTGACCTACCTGCAGCGTGTGCCGCGAAATTCGAATTTCTGTCGGACGTCAGAGACATAAAGCTAAGTATATATCTGCCGGGTAAGTATGTACAAAACTTTATTGTATTCTAACAATATCATTTCTGGGCTCAGCTCGTGTCGGCCTATGAAAGTAATCCTTAATATCATCTTTCTAGGTAATATTATCCTAAAGTTACCAGAGAAAAAACAAAATTAAGAAAATGTCAGTAAGGACTGACTCGCTCACTCTTAAAAAAGAAGTGTCGGTATGATATAGGGGCGTAGTGTGGAACACTACCACGAGACAAACACCAATTAGAACTTCCCTATCAGAATCCCCCCAAGAGAGAGCCGATACCAACGGGCGATGCAGCCTCTACTACTACTACTAGAGGACGCCACGGACAGCAGCGCCCCTAGCGGTCATCCTTAATTTTTAGCACCAGCGTCTAGACGCAGATTTTACTTGTGCTATATTTTCTCAGGATTTATCTCGTATTCTACGATGGAACGCTCAGCAATTGCCACGGCTAAGTTAAGTAACTCATAAGTAATATTTTATCACAGTTTTTTCTTCCGGGTACCAGTATTTTCCTTTTTATAGGTCATATACGGTTCCCCGGTTGTCTCGTGGCGGCCATGCTGCCTCGTAAGAATTCCCCGGTCTTCCATACTGGGACTTCTTATACTTATGGGCTTACCTTATCACGTTCATTGTTTTACATCGAGTTTTAGCTAGTTTAGTCCCTCTTACATCTCTTAGCGTTGGTTACATTTAGGGCTATTATTATTTTTGATTCTGGTCCCAGCATCCCGGCTCTTGCTCTACATCGGCTATCGCTGGCTCCGAGTAGGCTCCTGTTTCTTGGAATAGTTTGCCTCCTCCTGGGCTTCTTTCTCTTTTACTAAAAGTGTCTCTTCCACCTTTCGATGTATTTTATTATTATTATTTAGGGTGTTAGGCTAGCCTAGGTGCTTGTTCCATGTATTGGTACAGCTTGGTTCACGTTGGCCCTACCACGGTTGTGTTGATCGCGGCCTAGGCCACCGGTGGTCACGTGTTCCATAGCACCTTACCCTGCCCCTTCCCTCCCTCTCTGATGTAGGGAGGAGCTGGGGGACCCCTTGGTTGTCATAACAACCTCATAGCCTTCTCTCACATTCCGGAGGTGCCGGGGGGTTCCGCCAGCAGGGGGTATAGGGCGACCACTATGAGGTACCGGGTCTCCATACGGGTAGTTGGTGAGGTGGGGAGGAGTAGGCCACCCCCCTTCCCTTTCCTCGCTCCCGCCGCGTTTCACCGGGGACCTCCTTCCCCCCCTACCCATTACTCAGCCAACCTCTCTTACGATATGAAAGGAGCCTTCCGTCGCAGCCGGGGCCCCTTTGGTTATAGGATATTGGCTCCGCTAGCGGGCAGGGTGGGTGGCTATGGATGGTCGAATTGCTTGCCTACTATATCCTTATATCTCTCCCCCGCTACCGGAAGGGAGCTTACCCTTACCTACGCACTCTTCTAGTAGACGGGTGGAGAGAAGTTGGTTTTTATGTTGTTACTATACTATGTTAAGGATATATACCCTAATTTAAGATATTTTACAATGAATTGTGTATTATATATTTATGTTAATCAACCATCCCCGCCATTATCCGTTGTGGTTTCCATTACCACCACTCCTAGTTGGTTGATTCTTGTGCCTCCGCCACTGGCGGAGCCATAGCCTTTCTTCCAACATGGTTACCACACGTATTTTAGCAGGGCTCTGGTTTTATCTAACTTTATCGCTCCGGCACCAGCGGAGCATATGTTAGGCTGTAAGTGTTTACTTTGTACTCATGTACGTTTTCACTTACAGGCTACCAACTGCCAGGTCCTCGCTTGTAATGCGACGCTGCACGACCCCTGCGGACATGACGAGTGCAGGTCTCACGCCCCATGTGCCACCTTGTTCAACGAGTCTATCGTCTGGCATCCCGAGGCCTGCACTATATGCTACGACCTGGTCGATCAGCTGGTTGGTGGGGTAAGACCATTATGAGGTTATTTATCAATTTACTAACACTTTTAGTTCGTAAATTTGTTAACTCTGTCCGCAATTGGTAGCTAATTCAGCCTTTCTTTCAGGCTAGCGGTGTGAGGGTCGCCCCTGCACCCCCTGAAAGCGTGGGGGTGGGCGGCTTTGGGAAGAACGCCGCCAAGGGCCAGCCCTTACATATTGGATAGGAAGCTGGCCATCCAGATCTTCCCTGCGGGCAAGTCGACGGGCTACGTCGACCCTTGTCCGCCGCCCCCGGTGATAGCCGCCATCCAGCAAGAACTCCAGCAGTCGTTGGGGGTCGTAGCCGCCCAGGAGTCAGTTCCGGACGTCGCCGGCCTGGACCTGAATCTTGAGCCGATGGCGGTAGTGAGTGAGGGTTTGTTGGTTGAGGTAGGTTTGTCGGGCGCCCAAGGTCTTTCCTTGGGCGCTCCTGGATCTTCTCCTGTCCCTTCTTCTTCCGCCTCTTTCCAAGGCTTTCCGGGATACCGAGATCCCTAGCCGCACTCCCGCTCTCTCTGTACCTCCTAAGGAGAAGGGAAAGAGAGAACGAAGACCTTGTCTAAGACGACTTCTAGGAAGTCGTCTTCGTCTTCTTCGGCTAGGAAGTCATCGACTTCTTACGCCGACGCGGTGAAGGCTAAGCCAAGCTCTTCCCAGTCGAAGAGCTCCAGAGGCAAGGCTTCGAAGGAGAAAGCTCGCGCTACCTCCGAGTCGTTGCCTTCTCCCGCCTCCGCTGCCCCCTCTCCGGCTATGCCGGGCAGGGGTGGCAAGCACCAGCTCCTGCGTTCCTTCTCCTGTCTCACCAGGAGTGATGGAGCAGGTAGGAGTGATGGTTGGTTCCCAAATCTCAGCTTGGAACACGTTTTGAGCAGATGTTCGCACAATTGTCGAGCACTCTGTCTCAAAACTGGACAGACGGTCCAGGAACTCTCGAATAGAGTAAGAGAGAATGAGGATCGGATGGCTGGGCTATCCCAGGCTCCTCCCCCAGTATCCCCTGCTTCTAGCACGGGGATTCTCCAACTCCCGTCTTACGACTTCCTTGCCAGCTTTCTCTATGGAGAATCCATGGGAGAGTAGCGGCCTACGCTCCCACTTTAAGGACGGGATGATTTTCGATCCCGGAGTTTGGCACTCGAAGGATTGAGGACTTCGAGTTCTATCCTCCGGGTCTGTCACAGCCTTTCCAGGTCGGGTATGCTAGGCTGACGCCAACGGCTCTTACAAGGGAGGACAAGATCTCGAAGGAGTCGTCCTCTACAGTAGAGATCACGCCCAACGGGAATGGGTTCACTGCCTTGAGGAACTGGGAGTGTACTAATACTAAACTCCAGGCCTATAAGACCCCGCCCCTTCACTATTTTCGCCACGGAAGAGGAGGTCTCTCTTCCGTTCGCCACGAAATTGGTGGAGAAGGCTCTTCAGGCAGTCCTCAAGGATGAGCCCGTTCCACAGTTGAGAGAGTCGGAGTCCACTTCTCCACTCTTTCCCGCCTTCGGAGAGTTATGGAAAACCTGCCAGCTACTTTCACGCAGGGTAAACTCAAGCCGGACCTGCGCTATGGACCAGTTCGGTGAGTTAAGTTACCTAGGCTGCCGGACTCGCCCTAATCCAGGCAGAGTTCGATGCGCGAACTAGGTTTGTGCAGGTCCCTTAACTCCCTCATCGTCACGGAAATGGCTGCGCTGTCTTACGCGAACGAACCGCTATTCAAAATCCTGGCAAAATCGCAATTTCAGACGGTTCTGTTAGACGCTTTTGACTTCTTCCAAGCCAGGAAGAACTGTCGGAAGCATGTTCTTCAAGAGTGCACCATCAGGCACGAGCCTAATAGACTCTTGACTGCCAGCATGTGGGGAGCGGATCTCTTCCCTGAGTCAGCAGTGAACGAAGTCCACCACGAAGCTGCTAGACTCAACCAGAGCCTTAGAGCTAGGTGGGGTATTTCCTCTAAGAGGAAACAGGAATCCGTTCCCACTGCTGGCAAGAAACCAAAGAAGGCTGGTAAGAGGTTCCAGCCATATAAAAAACTCCAGCATCAGCAGCAGTTTGTGCAGCAAGTCCCAGTCACCCAACAAGGACAACTGCTACATCTAAGCAAACTCAGCCTTTCCTCCTGGTGCCCCAGCAATCGCAACCTTCGACTTCCTATGCTATCTCGCCTGCCTTTAACCCTGCTTATGAAGCTCAAGGCTACTCTCAACCGAGGGTAGGGCGAGAGGTTACTTTCGTCACCGTGGCGCAGGAAGGGGCACAAGGAGGTAAGCAGTTTCAGAGGAGGGCGTGGTGGCCAACCCGCCCATCAGCAATGAGGCTCCCCAGGTAGGAGGGAGGCTGTTCCTCTTCCGCCACAGGTGGGGGTTCAGCAGTTGGGCACAGAGCATAGTGTCCAAGGGATTAGGCTGGACTGGATCCAAGATCCTCCTCCAATCAAATCATTCCATCAGGTACCGTCAAAGGAATTGATAGATTACGCGGAAGAACTCCTTCAGAAAGGAGCTATTGCGAGAGTCAAACATCTAAAAATTTCAAGGTCGCTTATTCAGCGTGCAAAGAAAGGCTCAACAAAAAGAAGGGTAATCTTAGACTTGTCAAAGCTAAACTCTTTCATTCGCTGCGACAAGTTCAAGATGCTTACCCTCTCGCAAGTAAGGACCTTACTTCCGCGTGAGCCGTCACATGCTCCATCGATCTTACAGACGCATACTATCATATCCCTATAGCCAGGCACTTCCGCCCATTCCTAGGATTCAGGCTAGGAAGTCAGACATTCTCATTCAAAGTGATGCCTTCGGTCTGAATGTAGCCCCCAGGTATTCACAAAGATAGCAGAAGTGGTTGTACAACAATTGAGAGCTCAGGGAATCATGGTAGCGGCATACCTCGACGATTGGTTAATCTGGGCACCAACAGTCGAGGAATGTCTCAAAGCTACCAAAAAGGTAGTTCACTTTCTGGAACATCTGGGGTTCCAGATAAACAAAACGAAATCCAGACTTGTTCCGGAATCTCGTTTTCAGTGGCTAGGAATCCAATGGGATTTGTCCTCCACAATCTATCAATTCCAGTAGCCAAACGGAAGGAAATAGCAAAATCTGTCAGGCAATTTCTCAAATGCAAACAAACGTCAAGAAGAAACCAGGAGAGAATCCTAGGGTCTCTTCAGTTTGCGTCGGTAACAGATATCCTTCTGAAAGCAAGGCTGAAAGATATAAATCGAATTTGGCGGTCAAAAGCAAACTCCAAATATCGAGACAAGTTGTCAGTAATCCCACAGATCCTCCGCAACCAACTACGGCCTTGGTCAAAAGTAAAGAACTTAGCCAAGAAAGTACCCCTTCAATATCCCCTCCCAATGTTAACCATTCACACGGACGCATCCCTGTCCGGGTGGGGGGGATACTCTCAGTTCAAACAGGTTTCAGGGGGGGACTTGGTCAGTTCAATTTCGCCAGCTCCACATAAACGTGTTGGAAGCAATGGCAGTATTTCTTACTCTGAAGAGACTGCTTCCCCCGAAGAAGTCTCATCTAAGGCTAGTTTTGGACAGTGCAGTGGTAGTTCATTGCATCAACAGAGGAGGGGTCCAAATTCCAAGCATGTGAATCAGTCATGATAGCCATCTTTGCATTAGCAAACAAACACAAATGGCATCTGTCTGCCACTCACCTGGCAGGAGTAAGAAATGTGATAGCAGACGCCCTGTCCCGGTCAGTTCCTCTGGAATCAGAGTGGTCTCTGGACGGTCGTCATTCCAGTGGGGGTAAAGCCTGAGAGTCCCAGGTCTCCAATGGAAATCTCTTCGCCTCACAAGCGAACCACAAGCTCCTTGCTATGTGGCCCCAACCTGGACCCTCTGGCTTATGCCACGGACGCCCTGTCGTTGGATTGGAATCAGTGGAGGAGAATTTATGTTTTTCCTCCAGTGAATCTTCTCTTGAAAGTCCTAAGCAAACTAAGGTCTTTCAAAGGGATAGTAGCTCTGATTGCACCGGACTGGCCCAAGAGCAACTGGTATCCTCTTCTTCTGGAATTGGGTCTCCGACCTCAACGGATCCCCAATCCCAAGCTATCACATCAGTACAAATGAGGACTGTGTTCGCTTCCTCAGGAACTCTCCAGACCCTAACTTTATGGACTTCATGAAGTTTGCGGCTAATAAGATGCTGACATTGATCCACAGAATATTCTCTTCCTAGAATCAGATAGAGAGAGTCAACCATTAGACAATATGACTCAGCTGTTAAAAAATTAGCATCTTTCTTGAGAGAATCGAACACTACAACCATGACAGTTAATTTGGCTATATCCTTTTTCAGATCCTTGTTTGAAAAAGGTTAGCAGCTAGCACGATTACCACTCATAAATCGGCTTTGAAGAAAATCTTTCAAGTAGGTTTTCAGATAGATCTGACTGAATCTTATTTCACATCTATCCCTAAAGCCTGTGCTAGACTTAGACCTTCTCAGAGGCCTACTACAGTTTCATGGTTCTTAAATGATGTCCTCAAACTAGCTTCAGATACTGACAACTCATCTTGTACATTCATAATGCTCCTGAGGAAGACATTATTCTTATTAAGCCTAGCCTCAGGAGCTAGAATTTCAGAACTGTCGGCTCTATCCAGGGATGCGGGTCATGTGGAATTCCTCCATCAGGAGAAGTTCTACTTGCTCCGGATCGTAGCTTTTTAGCCAAAAATGAGGATCCTCTTGCAAGGTGGGCTCCTTGGAAGGTTATCCACTTCCACAGGATCCTTCTCTCTGCCCAGTATCAACTCTTAGAGCCTTTCTATCTCGTACTTCTTCAAGATCCTCAGGTGCTCTCTTCATGAGAGAAAAAGGTGGTACTTTGTCAGTGAAAGGCATTAGACAGCAAATCCTTTACTTCATTAAACAAGCCACCCTGAGTCATTCCCAAAAGCACATGATATCAGGGGGAGTAGCCACCTCAATTAATTATTTTCAACATATGAACTTTGAGGATCTTAGAAAGTATACTGGATGGAAATCCCCGACAGTCTTTAAACGGCATTATTTAAAGTCCTTGGAATCTTTAAAGTTTTCAGCAGTAGCAGCGGGAAACATAGTTTCCCCTGATACTGCTTAGTAGTTGTAGTATTAATCCAGGTCTCCTTTCTACCTACTTCAACCAACATGCCTCAACCTATCACCAGGCTACTCATCATCATAGCCTTAGCCGTTGTGTGTTGTAGTGGTTTGTCCCTTATTTTTTTGCTAGGGACAACCACCCTTGTACTGATATGTACCTCGTGTGGTCTCACCTTATTTTTATGGCTAGGATAGGACCACAATATGTTTGTATAAATTCTCCAATTGGATTTGTGATAACTTCAGTCACAATGTGTTTTGGTATATATTTAAAAATTAATGATGGAATTGAGTGTACCTACCCTTGATTTTATGCTAGGGTAGGACACATGTATGTATATAATTGTACTTATATGTTCTAATTAAGTAAATTCAAACATTTCCTTATTTTACATGCATATTTATGAATTTTGTTACTACCATTTAAGTACTTTAGTTTACTAACATTCTGTTATTGATTACTGTAATAAGTTAGTTTAAGTACTTAATTTGTATGCTGTATTTGATTTACTTATATTATATCCATCATTTTAATATGTTTTTCATTTTTCCCTTTTCCATCTTGTCTGTTTCTCTGGTATTCTTTCATAGGCCGACACGAGCTTGAAGCCCCAGAAAAAGGATTTTGACGAAGGAAAAATCTATTTCTGGGTGATTGGCTCGTGTCGCCCTATGAAACCCATCCCTTTTATGGTTTGTTTTACCCCCCTTGCAGGACAAGATGTATTTATGTTTTAATTAAGGATGACCGCTAGGGGCGCTGCTGTCCGTGGCGTCCTCTAGTAGTAGTAGTAGAGGCTGCATCGCCCGTTGGTATCGGCTCTCTCTTAGGGGGATTCTGATAGGGAAGTTCTAATTGGTGTTTGTCTCGTGGTAGTGTTCCACACTCGCCCCTATATCATACCGACACTTCTTTTAAGAGTGAGCGAGTCAGTCTTACTGACATTTTCTTAATTTTGTTTTTTTCTCTGGTAACTTTAGGATAATATTACCTAGAAAGATGATATTAAGGATTACTTTCATAGGGCGACACGAGCCAATCACCCAGAAATAGATTTTCCTTCGTCAAAATCCTTTTTTTCTACTTAATGGAAGTAGTGCAGCCAGAATTGAATATTTGACCCTTGACTTTTCAGCAACTTTTTTTTTAATAGGTTAATGAACTACTTGAGCAAAAGTATATGTATTCGAAACCCATATCTAGTTTATAATTGAGGTATCTGTACTCATCTGACAATCCAACATTCAGTGTGGTTTGAATGAAATTCACCAGTAAGTAAGGTTCCAATAAAATTCACGAATAAGTAAATGTGATATAGGTTAATAAGGCATTGCAAATGAAGTGTTTAGTTTTAGAAACAATCCAGCGGTTGGATTATATATTATGTAGACATTTTTCAACCAGTTTTATGTTTTCCCATTTTTTTTACAGTGATGGGGATTATCAGATAAGTATGTTGAAAATACCAATGTGACCAGTGACCAACCCTTGTATTGCACCTTTTTTGTGTAAACATAAATGTCACCATAATGGACTGGTAGTAATTGTAGAAATAGATGGTTTTTATGGCATTTAATTTTAATTTTAGAGTAAGGATACTGGAAGAAGAATATGATGTACACCAATGAAAAATTTCTGAAAGAGTATCTCTGTCTGAAGTTTTTTAGTTAATCATCACCTCAGGAAATTTCAGTGCCAGTAAAGATCAGAGAAAAAAAGCTGTAAATAGAATTACTCATTAGAATAAAACTTAATGCACCATTAACTTACTCAATCATTATTGCAGTTTCTTGTTATATCATGATTTCTTCAGGGTATCCAGCCCCTAACTATGTGCAGAATTTCTCTACTTCGAAGTTACTAATTTAAATTGAAATATTTATTGGAAGATGCTCAAAATTGCATTAGTTTTAGTGCTAGAACATTAACACTAGCAATTAAACATAGCCTGATATTTTTCACAATTGCATAGTGGAACTGCTTTTTGATAAGTCATTTGGTTCACATGCTTTTACTGTTGCACTTTGTATTTTTTTTATTTAAAAGTTATTGATTTTTTATTAATACTTGTTTCAATGATTTATGTAATTTGGATTCTATATGTTGATAGCATGATGTTTCCCTTCCTAAACTTTTTAGTTTAAAAAAATTGTGAGAAAGATTATTTTAGAGGAAAACTTGGCTTTATTAAATTTTTCAAATTTTTGAAGGCATGAAAAAATTAATTTATATTTCTATGAAAGCATATATGTAATCCATATTCCTTTTCAGGATTTTGGCTTTGAAGGAATTAGGTTTCTTTGTAACTACTGTGTAAACTGGATGAGGGCATATCAGCTGTCTCGAATTGCCATTAGAAATATTTAAGTTTGGAAAGGAAAAGAATTTTTGAAGTTTGTTAATTATGCTAGGAATGTCCTTGCCTAAGGTCAGTTTTATATCCAAATAAATTTAAAAAATGCAGTTTTGTAGTTGCATTTAGCCCACAGGATTTTAAGTTGATTAACCTAGGTAAGGAGTTTGCCATATAATTGCACTCTTACTTGTATGTGGTTGTTTCTCTTTACCTTTTAGTTTTTAGTTTATAGTCTTCATTCATTCAAATGTGGGAAATGCTTACTGATTGTCTGTGTATCATGAATTCGACCATACTCAGCCAATAAATTGGTTATTGTAATGACTATCCTGCCTCGTGACATTATACTTATGATGATAAATCCACTCCCTTTTTAACAAATAACTTAGTTTTACAATATTTCTCATCTACAATGATAAGGAAAAATCTGCTGTCTAACTATTTATTGGTTATCTTGCTTTACAACATTTCTCATTGGCAATAATAAGGAAAAATCTACATCCAGCTATTTTGTGGATTTATGATGTATAGGTTGCAGTGAATGCTGAGATAAGAGGTGGGAGTAAAACTGGCATAAAGATACAATAACTATGGTTGAATGATCCAGAAGTAACATAGCTTTCTGAGATTTGTTTTCCTTCTCATATTCTGCATTTATTACTCATTCATATTTTGATCATTGCCTCTAGTGCTATGTGATGCAAAGATACTCTGTGAAATTATGCCACCTGTGTCCTTTTGCTGCTTTATCCTCCTCAAATCTTCTCTCGTCTCCAACACCTCTTCTCATAGATCTCGCCCAAGTATGTCTGGGTTCTGGGTCTTCCAACTCGTCTGTTGCCCACAAATGTCCAGCTGACTTCATCACAGATAGTACAAGGATTCACAAGAAGGTTGCTAAGGCTCGTCTATTAGTCCTTCATTGTGCAAGGTTTCCATATTCTACATTACCTCACCTTGGCTCTGTTAACCAACATGATACCCTAAACAAGGAATGCAACTTTCTTGTCTTTTTTCACCTGTCACTTGAGCTTCTTTACTGAGCATTTGGATCCTCTTTTTACTTTTGGAGTCCAAAAGGGATTGATTGAGCAGCTGGCGTTCAGCTGACAAGACAGTTGTTCTTTACATTGGCAGCTCTTCCTTAATTTTATCACCAGTGCCTAGGTCTGTTCTAATTATTAAATCTCCACATTTCCAGAATTTTTACAACAGTCGGTGACCTGGTCCTTGACCCTCATTGTTTAGGCAAAGAGTTCTTATTATCCCTTTTACCCAAGCCTAGAAGGTTGGTCCCACCAGCCAAGTCACTATGCAGTAGAGGAAAGTACAGATTTGATTCTTTACTGCTCTTGAATAATGCAGCTTATGTCAGGGGCTCCAGAAACACTGGAGTACCTAGAAACTTAGAAAGTCAAGCTAAAAATACATAAACTGGAGATGAGACATTACTGAATGTGGATCAGGGATAAAAATGTGTGATAGGAGCCAAGCAAGGAAGAAAGTTTGTCTTCAGAAGTTGTTTTAATACGGAGCACATGAATCCCAAATGAGAAAAACATGTCACACTCATTGGAATGTATCATTGATGTGAGAAGATGAAATAAACCAAAGGACTTGGAAAGGATCGACTCACAAAACTTAGACACATTAAAGAAGGAAAACAAATACAAGTCTAACTACTTTGTAAAGGAGAATGTAGGAAAAAGGACACAGTAACAAAAAAGATGAAAAGTTCCAAAGCTAGAACACTTGTGTATCTTGTGATACACTACACAAGCGCAAAGCATTCATAAGTTACGCAGAAGAATGTGTAATGTGTAATAAGGCTCTGGGCAGACAGTTGAGTGTGGACTAGTCATGCATGGTGGAACTTTTCTTTCAACTACAGTATTCAAGTACAGTAGTGAGATAATGGATTAAAGCATCCAAGCCAACCCCAGTATAAAAGAAACTTTGATATTTTGTTGTATATAGCCGTGAATGCGTGTTTTTGCTAGTAGTAATTCCAATTATATTTATACCTGTACCCCTTAAACTACTGTAAACTGCTTATAACTCTTATTTTAACATTTCACTGCCTAATTTGATAGTTCTAACAAAAATATACCACAAATTATCATTCTAAAGAAATAAAAAATCATTTCAAATAGAAATACATCCCGAATCATCCCAAAACCCCAAGAGTCATCTTTTAGCAACTAAATACAAACGGTACCCAAAAAGTAAGATATAGCTTTATTGTTACGTAATATAAATTATAAACTGCAGGACAGTAAAAGCTTTAGCATAATTTCTAGATTGAAAGCAATGGATATTGATAAAGGAACAGTAACAATAAATTTTACCTACCTGTACAATAAACTTTGAAAATATCTGAGTAAAATAACAAATAAAAATTACTGTATACACTCGTGATTTTATCATGTATCTCATGTATTAACCACTTTCCCTCCGTCTCTTTATCCCATCTTCTAGTTAAATAAATTAAAAATGTAAAGGTGAATGATAAAAGTATTGTTAGTACTGTTACAATCGAAAGAGAAATGAATTGTTTTGCTAAGAACAACCGAATCGCATTTCAACCATCGTACAATAGTAAACATAGTAAACATACTACGATAGTTATGTTAAAAATGACTGTAAATAGAATAGGACTGATATATTTTTACATTTATACCAGATATGCTATGGCGAAAAGATTGGCAAGGAAATGTAGTATGCCATACAACTAAATTTAAGCTGCAGATTGTAGTTGAACCGGAGAAAACATTGATCAAGCTCCTTAATAACTAAATTATCGTGCATTGGCAACACGAATTAAACTCCTGTAAACTTCAACATACCATGAAAAATGACTATAAATGAAATTGGAGAGAAAAGTATTTTAATCAAAACTACTGAGCATGAAAGAATACATTTTACTGTTATTTTCATGGCGATAATAGATAAATACGTAAAGCTCACATGATGAAATAAAGAGAAAATAGTGAATTGGAAGAATCTCTCAATTTTTTTTTACACAAAAAACATGCCCCCAGCTCCATCTACTAATGAAATAAATAACAATGTAGTTCACAAGAAGACCTATTTTAGTCATATTTTGACTTGACACAGTATAACAAAATATAACCTTGTGTTATGTAAGTAGGGTACTACTATCTAGATTTTCATTTACACTAACTAGGAGTAAGTAAATCGCTCTGAATAGAAATAAACTTACTCATAATCGCCCTCAGCTGATTTCCAAACCAAAACACTGATCACTATGTCTGAATTTTATAATACAATATGTAATATGAGAATACATAAAATATTATTGGATACAATGAAGTAAAACAACTTTTTAAAAGAGCCAAGGAAAAGATGTATATTCGTTATGTTTGTATTTTATAATACAATACTAATGTTAGTGAATGTTCAGCACCAGATCTAGAGACAAAAACCCTCAAATTGATATTTCCATTTTGCACTGATATATCCAGGAGTATGATATCCCACTGTCCAATGGCATTGCTCAAAATACATCATCCAATTTGAATTCAAGTTTTCTACTGGTTGACTTGGACATTTGGTGAATGCTCTCCAGTCTCTTAGTCTGTTCACCATTCGTGTTTAGCCAGTGAACTCCTCTCATACTTTAGCATTGGTGATAACTGTTTTCCCAGCACATTCAAGCCAGGAATATTTGCATATTTTCATCATGTTATCACAATCTCTCATTTTTTTTTATATAAGTACCAATACCTTCACTGCATGTAGTAAATCATACACGTTTTGTTTATTAATTTACTTATTTATGTGTGCTCCAGTAGTTTCATTTTACCTTAGTCAGGCCCACCATCATAGTCCATTTTGTCACTTCAGGTTACAGAAATGTTTTACTTCCTCCAAGGTCCTTTCTTCACATTCTTTCACATGCCAGACATGAAAGATGTATTACTCATTTAACTTTGTAAACTCCTCTGCTACCATCTGTTACATTTAATGGCCTACAATGCATGGTCACTTATTCTCTCATTTGCATTTTTTCCAGTCACCATAAACTGGGTTTTCCTACTATCATCTTCAGTCATTCATTCTTCCTTTCACTTACCATCTTGTAAAAAAATATAATGTAGACACAGGTCATTTGCATACATGTAGCTCCCAGTAGCTTCTGCCATATTTGTGCAACCTCCTCCCATTTTACAAATGTTATCTTCAATAAATGTACATATGTATCTTGTGGTTCTGTTTGTGGAAACCAATTGCAAATATTTTCAAACTTTTTCTATAATATAAAAAGGAGTGCAAGCTCACCCTCTTGATAATGATTTTGTGAATTGTATTGTAAATCCACTGTTCAGGGTTTTTATAGTATTGTTATAGAACTCATTTAGATGCATGACTGTAATCTCGTTGCAGCGTTGGGCATCATCCCTTACCCTTGCCTCACTGTCACCAGATTTTGGTAAAGCGTTGGTGAGTTATGAAGCTAGTATCAGGTAATGTAGTGTCACTCTACTCATGAAAGTCTGCATCATTGAGTTTCCTTTGTAACTTTTCCTAATATTTGCCAAGACTAATTGTAGATGGAGGCAGATTTGCTGCTTCTTTTCCACTGACTTCTGCAATCTAGGAAGTGAGGCATTGAAATTGAAAGTGTGTTTTTTCTTTAATTACTTATGAAAGGTATTAAGAATACTATGCGATTTATCCAATAATGGCTGGTTTGTATACTACAGTTGTCAATCTTTCATATAGAAATGTGAATGTTTTGGAAATACTCAAGGTTTTGTATAGAGTTTTATGTGGTATTACCATAACAAGGTACAGCTGAATAATGGGGACAGAAAATTCTAAATTAAGGTATAAAGAGTAAATAGTAGTATTATTAAAGTCTGTGTCAGTGCACCTCACATGGTGCACTGTAGGCATTGTTAACGTTGGTTGCAGCATCCCTTTGGCCCCTAGCTGCATCCACTTTTTATCCTTTTGCTTTACCTCTGTTTCCACTTCCTTTCTTCCATCTTGCTGTCCAGCCTCTCAAACTTCTCCTTTTTCACTGTTTTAAAGGCTGGAGAGCTGAAAGTACCCTAGTGCTTGGCTTTGTAGCCAAATTTTTTTAATCATCATACTAAAGGTCTAAATAGAAATGAAACAATTTTTTTCATGTTTTTTATATATTTTTCATATGCAATCAACATAATTCCATTATGATTTTTTTTCTAATGCTTGTTGAGTTAATAATTTAAAAATTTAGGTCAGTATTGTTGAGGTAAGTAATCTTTACTAGGAAACCCTGAATTATTTACAAAGTATTGTAAATATTCTTGATAAAGGACTACCTAAAAGCAAAACTGACGTATAGAATATAAATTCTTTATATTGTCATCATGAAAGTCACTTTGTAAATTATCTTTGTTCATACACGAAACAAACCTTCGGTCTTAACATTAGGATTTACTAGCGCCAAGCTGGAAACCGGTAGAATTAAAATTACACTTGTGAGATCCAGGGACTAATGGCGTCTATACCAGGTCACGGGGCATGTATACCCAGAATGCCCACGGCTACCTGTGACCCACCAGTTATTTTCCTACCGCCTTTAAGATAAGACGTGTTACTGTCTATCTCATTTAAAGCCGGGTTTTCAGTTTGCCCGTTCTTTATCCATTTCATTTTTTATTTTTCATTCCTTTTCTTTCTCCAAGTGTGATCAGTGTGTGGTAAGAGTGTATACGTGGTATGATGGAGAATTGTGCCTCAACATCGGGATCACCTACCGTTTCGAAGAGGAGACAAAGGAAATGCCCAGGAGTCAGTGGCTTTCCATGTTCTAGGTTCCTAACTTCGGTGTCGACGGATCCTCATCCAACGTGTAGTAGGTGCAGGGAAAACGTATGTACGGTTACTAATCCGTGTTCTGTTTGTCGCGGTTGGTCGGTGGAACAGTGGAAGAAGTTCTATGGGAAAAGCCAATACAAAAGGAAGGGGGTGACGCCATCTTTGGATGACCAAACCTTACCGGCTTCTTTTGTATCGGTAATAAACCAGGCTGCTCCATATGTTTCTCCACCTGCTTTTGATTTGTCTCATACCCCTTCGGTTTCTCCTAGCGGTTCTGTATCGGAAACGTCAGGAGGGGCCTTGGGTAATTTTATGAATAATTTGCACTCTCCTTTGTTCCCAGCAAGTAGAGGGGGAGATCCGCCATCTTTGTTCCAGGCTCCTGCTACTCAAGCGCATAGGTTAGATGGTACGTGGTCAGCGCTAGGCCTACCAGGCGTACCAACCTTGGATGGTTTGCTTGCGCATTATATGACGTCACGGTTCCAGCAGGGTCCGGCAGCGCTGAATGTTCCTCATCCCCCCGGGCTTGCAATTTATGGGAATTAATGCCGCGGCTTCACCATCCCACTCAGTATTTACAGCGATGCAGAACGTAGGAGGTAGTTTGGCAGCAAACGTGCGGTTGCCAGCAGAAACCTCTCAGTCTCTCCCTACGAGAGGGATGACGTCACAACATACGTCACACTCCGATATGGCAGGCGTGATGACGTCACAGACCGATTCTCGCCCTTTTTCGCTGCACCCAGGCGCTAATACGCCTTCTGACCCGTCAATGCAAACTGTAATGCAGAAATTACAGGATATAGAGAAGAGAATGAATAAGAGAGAGAAAAAGAAAAAGTGTGATTCGCCTTCTTCGTCTTCTTCCTCTAGTTCGGCGTCATCGCTAAGTCCGATAACGTCACGGCGAGCGCCAGTCAAGCGTTGGAGGAGGATTCGGGAGTTCCTGGCGGATCCTCAGGCTAAGAGGAGAAGAATCAATTCTTCCTCATCTTCGGACCAAGACTGTCATTTCCAAGTCAGCAAGAAGGTCGGAAAGTCAGTGGCTATTAAGCACAAGGTTGGCAGACGAAGCCGTTCGCAAGAATCCGAACAAGCGAGAGAGTTGACGGCCGGCGAGCTAGCGGCCGAGGCGGAGTTGCCAGTTCGGATCGCAAAAACTGCGATACCTCTGGTAAAATCGACGTTGGCGGCAAAAGGTGCAGCAGAGGATGGAATGCAGGTTCCCAGGTTTCGCCCGTAAGCTCCGTTCAAAATACGTTTACGAAGGACCGATAAGGCTCCTATTAAAAGTACGAAAAATAGAGAGTTGGCAACCTCGGCGGATACGTTCGTGGAAGGCAGTGTCCGTCTGGATAGAAGGTCGAGGCCGGGCTCGCCGACGCTCAAAAACGATGCCAATACTAATAGAGACGAACTTATCTCTGTCTTAAGGGAGCCTTCATCTTGGAGATCTAGACGAGATTCTCGCTCTAGATCCGTGAGCAGAGAAAGAGTGAGACGTTCTCGTTCCCCTGCTGACTATCCGGGATTGAGCCAACAGCGGCCAGCAAAGATCAAAGAGACCGCGGCCGTGGAATTCCGGGCCGTCTGTCAGAAGATAGGGGCGAGACAACATCCCTTGTGACGGAGAATGGTACACTAGAGCCGGAGGAAGGAGAAAACCAAGAGTTTCTGGCCTCGTATGCAGAGGTGATTGATTTGATTCGTCAATTCAATAGCCTTTCGGAGAAGACAGAAACACCGGCCAGTATGCTTCCTCCTGGAATTAACATGGCATTTGGACTAAAGAGGGATACCGAAGGTGTCGTATGAATTGCCTTGTTCGAGTCATGCGGAATCGGTCTTGCAACACGTAAACGCAAAGATTGCAGGGAGGGATAATTCCTTAAGATCTAATAGATCATTTAAATTTATTCCCCCTCCAATGATAAAGCAAAGGAAATATTATACGACACTGAAGGTCCCTTTGCTGTCTAGACAAATGAACCCTAATGTTGTAAGGTTAAGGCCTGGATTAACCTTGGATCAGGTTAAAATGGAGTGCCCTTCGATGACGTACCAAGAGGCTGCTACGTTAGAAGCAACAGCTTCTTCTGTCTTTCAGGCTGCTTCTTGGTTAGACCTTTGGTCAACAGCAGTGGCGAAAATTGCATCCTCGGAAGCAACAAGGAAAGTAGTGGATGAACCATTGTTCATTAGATTACTACAGTCAGGTTCCACAGGCGATTGCGTACCTGACAAACGTAAGTGCCAATGTTTGGGCAAATATCCTGCTAATGAGGAGAGATGCAGCATTGGCTAGACTAAGCCGCAATGTGGATTTGGATTCCCTGTTAGCAATGAGGAATGGGGATATCTTGGAATCGCAACTGCTGTTGCCAGAGGTCATACTGGAAGAGGCGATAGATAGAAGAAGGATGGACACTAACGATAGGTTGGTGCAACAGGCAGTTAGGAAAAAGTCTTAACAGTCAAACTACTCCTTTGGAGGGAAGACAACAGCAGATGTCTCGAAAGAAGACAGTGAGACATAGCATCCCTAATAGAGTCACAAGACCCTCTTCCCCAAAGAGGATAACCTCATCGGCCCTTTCACCAATAAGAAAAAAAACAAAAGGAGGAAGGGGCAATAGGGGAAGAGGGAGAGGCTCAAGAAGATAGGATGGGCGCCTCCCATCACTCGGCCACACCAGTGGGGGGTGCCTGGCAAATCACTGGAAGGTGTGGCAGGAACTAGGGGCAGAGCAGTGGGTGGTGGATGTTCTCAGGATCGGGTATTTGATCCCGTTCGTGGTAACCCCGCCCCTGACAGATCAACCATTACCCCACGTCACTTATGCCCACAAATCTCAGAAGGCCACTATTCTGCAGGACGAAGTGAAGAAGATGATGGAAAAAGGAGCTGTGCAACAAGTATGCAGTCCGACAAAAGGCTTCTACAGCAGGATTTCCTGGTACCCAAAGCCAACGGGGAGTGGAGGACAGTAATAGACCTGTCAACACTGAATCTGTTTATAAGGAAAACCAGTTTCAAGATGGAAACTCCGAAAACGGTTCTACAAGCAGTCAGAATCGGAGACTTTATGCTGACAGTCGATCTAAAGGACGCATACTTTCAGATACCAGTCCATCAGTCTTCAAGGAAATTTCTCCGCTTCAGTCTTGCAGGGAAAGCTTTCGAATTCAAGGTCCTGTGCTTCGGATTGACAACGTCTCCTCAAGTTTTTACAAGAGTGTTCACCCTCGTGTCGGCGTGGGCGCATGCTCAGGGGATCAGGCTAATAAGATATCTGGACGATTGGCTGGTGATAGCAAAGTCCAGGGAGAAATTACTCAGGGACAGGGCGGCCGGTCCTGCAGCTTTGTCACAGCCTAGGTATTGTGGTGAATCAGCAGAAGTCGCAGTTGGATCAAAGTCAACGTTTGGAATATCTGGGAATGGTGATAGACACAACACAAGCCAAAGTATTCCCGACAGACCAAAGAGTAGAGAAATGCAAACAAGTGGTGAATGCCTTTCTGGGAAAGCAGACACAGCCAGCAAGACAGTGGCAGGTGGTGCTGGGAATCCTAACCTCCCTGGAGAAGCTAGTACCACAAGGAAGGCTACACCTTCGGTCCCTACAATGGAGGATGAAGGAGTTTTGGTCACCAACAGTAGATCACCCGTATGAGCAAATTCCCTTGTCGGCAGAAGTGAGGAAAGACTTGCTGTGGTGGGTGAACGACGACAATCTGACAGTGGGTGTCCCCCTTCAACAATCCTCCCCAGACCTCTTGCTGTTCTTGGATGCGTCACTAGAAGGCTGGGGAGCCCATATGGAGGAGTTGATGGTGTAAGCAAAATGGAGTTGCAAGGACAGAGAACTCCATATAAACGTGCTGGAGTTGAAAGCAGCTTTTCTGGCTCTACAGGAATTCAGGGAGAGAGTAAAGGGACACTCAGTGGTATTGATGTCAGACAACACCACAGTAGTAGCTTATATAAACAAGCAAGGAGGCCTAGTTTCTCGGCAGTTACATGTGATGACAGTTCAACTTCACCAGTGGGCTATAGAGAACCTGGTAGACATCAAGGCCAGGTATATTCCGGGAAAAAGAAACATAGTGGCCGACAAGTTGAGCCGCAGGGATCAGATTCTGGGAACGGAGTGGTCCCTACACCAACAGGTAGTGGACAGGATGCTCATGTTGTGGGAAGGACCGATCATAGACCTATTCGCAACCAGGTACAACAAAAAGTTGGAAGTGTATTGTTCAGTAGTCCCGGACGCAGAGGCAGTAGCAGAAGATGCGCTACAACACCCCTGGGACAATCTGGACGTGTACGCATTTCCTCCATTTTGTCTAATCCGTCAGGTTCTGAACAGGGTAATGCGGTCTCAGAACCTCAAGATGACCCTGGTAGCCCCGTTATGGCCGAAAGCAGAGTGGTTTCCAGACCTACTGGAACTCCTAGTAGATGTGCCAAGAGAGTTACCTCCATGGAGCAACCTTCTGTGTCAGCCTCACGTGGAGAGGTACCACCAGTCGGTGAAGTCCCTATCGCTTCACGGGTGGAGACTGTCAAGTATCTCCTCCGAGCGCGAGGGTTTTTGCAGAAAGCAGCAACTCAGATGGCAGGTAATATCTGAAAATCATCTGCGACAGTATACCAAGGAAAGTGGTCAGCATACTGTGATTGGTGTCGTAGAGGGAACGTGTCTCCACTCGGTACCACTATTCAGCAGTTAGCAGACTTTCTGATATATCTCAGAACAGAAAAACATATGTCTGTATCTGCAGTGAAGGGGTACAGGGCGGCTCTAGCCTCAGTCTTACGAATGAAAGGAGTGGACATATCGTCTTCATGGGAGTTGGCCATGCTGATGAGGAGCTTTGAACAGTCATGCCCACCAAAGGAGCTAAAAGCCCCAGATTGGGATCTGACCAAGGTACTGAGTAGTCTGACAAAACCCCCCTACGAACCACTAAGGCAGTCCACGGATAGGAGCCTGACCCTGAAGACAGTCTTCTTATTGGCCCTGGCTTCAACCAAAAGGGTGTGGGGGAGCTACATGGCCTCTCATATCTCATAAAGCACTCGAGAGGTTGGAGATCAATGGTATTGAGTTTGTCCCAGAATTCGTGGCCAAGACCCAAAATCCAACAATAGTAGACGGCAGATTCAACTCCTTTACCATACCTTCCTTGGCAGACTTTGTAGACAACGACAAAGCTGAGATGCTCCTGTGCCCCGTCAGGGCACTAAGGGAGTACTTAAAGAGAACAAGGCACCTCAGGCCGGGGTGCCAGAGGTTGTTTGTAAGTACAGGACGGAACAAGAAGGAAGTGTCCAGGAATACAATATCGTTTTGGCTAAGGGAGACGATCAGAGATGCTTATACGGCAGAAGACAGAGGGTCAGATAGCCAGGTGGGAGCTAGAGCTCATGACATCAGGGGTGTGAGTGCTTCCCTGGCATTTAAGAACATGTCTGATGGATTCTGAAAGCTGGTGTGTGAAACGCCAAACAACTTTCACCTCATTTTATTTGAAAGATGTTGCCCATAGATCCTTGGACACCTTTTCCTTGGGTCCAGTGGTGGCGGCCCAACAAGTGATATAGTTCATCCAGTGCCCCTGGCGGGTCAGTTTGCGTCTAGTCTAAGATGAAGGTATGAAAGTAGAATGAATGGGATGACTGGTCTTTTTTCTTTACTACTTTCTTCCTACTCCTTTAACTACGGGCAATATGAAGGAGAGTACCGTCATGTGCTGGAACAGACTAGATGCAGGTGAGATGGTCAGCCATACTGTGAAGCTATCTTAGCTGATGATATACTTTTCAGTAGCAACACACCCCTCTGGATAATAGGGAAAAGAGGGGTGAAGGTGGATCCAGTTGCAAGGGACAAGAGTAAACAGTAGAATGGTATCTACACCCAGTGGGAGAAAACCAATAGATCCGCTTATATCTTTGGTCCTAGGTTCATTGTCCATTCTCTTAGAATTTCCCTATATATTCGGAAATGGATAAGGTGGCAAACTCCCAGTCAGTTGTAGAGACTTACCTCCCTCCAATAGTAAGTCTATCCTAATGTTAAGACCGAAGGTTTGTTTCGTGTATGAACAAATACCAAATTTGTAACTAATTTGTATTTTTCATAACTAACAAACCTGAGGTCTTAACAGTTAAAGGCCCACCTCGAACCACCCCTCTAGCAGTCTAAACTGGGTTAGAAATATAACTGGTGGGTCACAGGTAGCCGTGGGCATTCTGGGTATACATGCCCCATGACCTGGTATAGATGCCATTAGTCCCTGGATCTCACAAGTGTAATTTTAATTCTACCGGTTTCCAGCTTGGCGCTAGTAAATCCTAATGTTAAGACCTCAGGTTTGTTAGTTATGAAAAATACAAATTAGTTACAAATTTGGTATTTTTGGCTGTTATTTTTCAAATTGTTTATTTTAAAAGTGTAATCTTGTAGGAAAATTATTATAACACGTACTGATGATTTTGTGGAATTTGGATAGAATTTCTCTAAAATTAATGTTTGCATGGTCTCTTTAACCATAGAAAGCATATATTGGCACTGATCAGCCAGTTTAGGTGAAGAAAGCACTAATTTATCTCAAGCACCAGAAATATGTAAAAAATATAAGATCATTTTCTAGATTAATTAATTGACTCTTGGTTTGAGACCAGGTTATCATCTTTATCAGATAGCCAATCAGATATGCATTACTGGATAAAATCCTTTGAAGATTTCTTTGTGTCCCATGTTTACCTACTTAATTGATTTATTGACTATAAGTCAGTACTTCTTTAAAGTACAATCATATTGTTGTGGGTTAAAACTGGTAACTATGAAAGAGTCAAAAGTACTATGTTTAGTATTACTTACCTTAATGCTGAGATGATGTTTGCAAACCAGTGGGTTGCTTGTGTCCAGACTTCCTGAAAACAAAACATAATTTTCACTCAAGATTGAAAATCCTAATATGTAACACTTATGTAAGTCATACTGAACAGCATTGATTTTGAAATTAACCCTCCATTTCCCTTTCAGACGATTAACTTTAATAATGTGTGGCAAAGGAATTTAAGTGGTAGATCTTGTGATTAAATTGTCATTTGATTAGATTTAATTGTGAAATTTTTAATAAAAAATTTTAGTGAATACCTCAGATACAGCCAATTTGCCTTTGTTTTTTATGTTTTCCTTACCGTCTGATTTTTTTTGCTACCTATAGTCAAACACTATAATTCTTTACTGAAATAATTATTTTACTTAAAGATTTTATATCTTTGTGCTGTTTACAAGAGTAAAATATTAACTGTTTCATATTGTAGTTCTATTTACAGCTAGAATAATGATCAATCAGTTTCATTCCAAGTTTTAATTAAAATGAAAGAAAGATTAAGTCTGAATTACTTTAGGAATGAAATTTTTGAACTAGAAAATTAATTGTTCATATGTATGGTTAAATTGTCACCACTGGGGGCTGAATTACAGTACAGTGGTACCTCAGACTTCAAACTTAATCTGTTTCAGAAGGCTTATCCTGATTCTCTTTATTTCTTATGGGACCATTTGTTTCATATTTTGAACAAATTGTTTGAAGTACAATTTGTTCGAAATATGAAACAAATGGTCCCATAAGAAATAAAGAGAATCAGGATAATTCATTCCAGCCAACCCAAAAAGTCCCCCTTTTCACATTTTTTTATTATTAATGTGTTCAAAAGTTAAATTAAGAGTTTAAAGTAATGAAACAGTATGTTGTGTATGAAGTAAAATGTTAGAAATTTTATTTATTCTGTGTACGATTTACGAACTGTTTGGTGAAAATGGCGACTGGTCGGCTGGGAAATGGAGGGAGGAGAGACGGGAACCCTTTGAGGAAAAAGAATTGGTTGCAGTATGCAAAGGTTGATAACAAAATCAATTTTATTCACATATGTATTAGGTACAAGGATAATCAAAGGAATCGATAGTGTGTGTGTGTGAGAGAGAGAAGGAGAGAGTAATTGGCATGTTTACACTTGGATCTTAAGTGTACGACAGAGATTAATTATGCCACAGTAGCCTACATCAACTTACTGTTGTTAAATGGCAGACTTTTAAAACAAACATGAGGATTTTGCAAACAAATAAGTAATAAGTCAAGAATGCAAGAAAAGGAAAGAGATAGAATAACTTTTCACAAGGAAGCTGTTTAAACAAACAATTAAAGGCATGCAGAAAATTAAAGTGGCGTCAATTTGTTTATTACAGAGCTTAGTTACTTTTACAGTAGTAACAAATCGTAAATAGCAATTCTCACTAGATAGGTATTTTACTGTAAAAAAATAAAAGTGATTTGGGTAGATCAAGTGTAAGTGAAAGAAATGGGCGAATAATCATCTCTCTCTCTCTCTGCTGTTTTGACTGTTTTCATGTTTTATCATTATGTTAAGTTTATTGTGAAATATCATTTTATTTTTTATGTGAATTGGTACTACTTTTACGTACATATTTTAGTAAAGATTTGATTGTCTCTTCTCTCTTCAACAATACCATGACGTACGATAACTTATAATCATTCATTCATTACTCCTCGGAAATATAAATGCCCCATCCCTCTACCTCAAGTTAGCTGTGTATCACTGCAATGACGAATGATTTCGTTAATTGTTTATGCTAAATTTTATTGTGAAAATCTTTGTTCTTTCATTTACAATATTGTTAATATTGTTCAACTAGACAGTCTCACTCGGCGAACCGAACACTGGCTCAATTAAGATTTTTTTTTTTTTTTTTTTTTCTCTATTGCATTTAGTTGTTTTCATATTTTATCATTATGTTAAATTTATTGGGAAATTCCCTATTTTATGTGAATTGTTATTGCTTTTACATACATACAGTAATATTTTAACACTTCTCCATCTCCTTCTCTCCTCAACATATCAACGCTCCCTCGTTCAGTCTCAAGTCAGCTGGGCATGACATCACCGCTGTTATGTACAATTTTATACATCTTTTGTGCTAAATGTTATATTGAAGGTTAAATTTTATATTAAATGCTTTATACTGTTATTTATTTTGTTGAGTATGGTTATCAATAAACTATATATTGTAAATGAAAAAAATGTTTTAGTACAGTTTAACTTGTAAGACCCAGTAGGCTGTCGAATACAAGTATAAATTAGATAATCAGTCAGTTCAAAGTACGAGTATTTGTTCGATAAATGATACAAAATTTGTTTGAAAATTTCATTAAAAAATGAAAAGTTCGCCCAACGAGGTACCACTGTACACAGCAAAAGATTTCAAAAAGTATTTTTACATAATCAAATTCAGTAGTACAGTCTTCTTTGTATGTACTAGTCCAAAATTAGTGTACATTTTCAAGGTAATTAATACCAATCTTTACCAGAGTATCATTAAATGCCAGATAGCTTGTAAACATCTAGACTTACAGAAACCACGGTCAATTCATCATTTTAGTAAATAGTCATTTCTGATGCATCTTCATAGTATAAACTGTTTTTTCATAACATTTCACTTGACAAGAGTTTTGCTTCTGCACTTAAAGAATGTTCCTTTTCTTCAAGGGTTTGCATGCATATGTTTTTGTGTTGTTTTTATTCAAGTTTAGTGTATTGTCGTTTTTTAGTGACACTACGTAGTCTTTTGCCATCTTTATTGCCTTTATTGGTAATGTCATAAAAGTTATTTACCCTCACTGATGTTAAAGAGAAGGTTTACCTCTATAATGCTAAGCTTTTTAATCACTAGTGTGATTGGGATTATTGTGTAGGGTTTGTGAAAAAGGAACATGGGATTGTTCTGTATGAACTTTCACCAAGTTACTTTGGGTATTTATGAAACAAAATATTCCATTTAGATCAAATGAATGAGTATCAGAACAAGCTGTAAGTTTTCCATTTTGTTAGAGGCACCACAGAGAAGTGCTCTGGATCAGTAAATTGATGAGTTTGAAGCAAGAGTTGAATATGATGACAATTTTGATGTAACATGTCTTTTTCATGTTGATAAGGAAGGTAGTACTGGAGAGTAAAGGTTGTATCTTGAAATCTTTTTGCAGTTTTTAACACTTGAGTTTGTATTTTTATTGTATTTCTCTTTATTTTTAATTTTACTGAGACTGAGAGTAATTTTTTTGGATAACATGTTTAATGGTATAATTTTGTTAATACTATGTAGTTTCATTTGTGAATATGTACCTTTTCACAGGTGATTTATCCTAAAGTAACAAAGATGATTTTACCATTACATTGCTCATATATGCATATAAACTCAGCTTTTATAAAATTTTGCTTATGCTTTCCATTTAAATTAGTTTAGATGCTGTATCTAAGTGCAAATTACATTTTATTCTGATAAAGATTGAATGCTAAGTGATTATTATATTACTGTTGTAGGGAGATGCTTTGAACAACATAGTCGTCCATGAAGAAGACAACCATGAGCCTGTCCTCTTTTCCTTCAAGTCAAAGTCATTTTTTGGGAAAAAGAAAGCAACAGTTAAGGTGAATGACAGCGACTGGTCGGAGAGATTCTCCTTAGATGTTGTAGGAAGCTCTGGATCCATCACATGCAAAGGCCCATCAAGAACTTATCAGGTTTGTATATTGTAGAAATAGAATCTGCAGGTGGCTTATAATTTTTGCAAGGTTAATAAGTTTAGATTTTAGTTTGCAATTTTTGTTTCATTGTACAACTCTCTTAACCCTGATACAATAATCATGGTATTTGATCAGTAAATTATTAATCAATAAGAAATCATGATATGTTAAATTAGTTTGCGCTTGACTAGTTTTCATTTAGGTGTTAAATCACCTGAAAATGAAGTATATCTTATGTTCTGCCAAACAACGGTTTTATTTAATAAGCTGGTTTTTATTTCCTTGGAATTGTGCAGAGTAAATGATATTTAACATTTACAAATTGAGACCTGAAGTCTGATATAGTTTTAAGATTTTCTAAATTTCAAGAAAAAACAGGTTACATCACTTTTGTATGAAATTTGCTCTATCATGAGTAACTTATATTATATCTGAAATGGCTGATCATAGGAGACCATATAGTCAGTACACACTCTTCAGTCTGCAATAACCAGCAAAGAAACTGCTGGTTGTGCCCATCTGTACTGAAATTGTTTGATTATTTTTACATTAATGCTGACTTAAACTTGAGTATTACTGTCAGAATTATAATCAGAAATTGCATGACAGTCTTCATAACAACTGGCTGATCATTACCAAAACCTGTTTCCATAACAAAAGTTATTTATGATCTCCACTTGGTGTGGTAACTCTTTCAAGAAAAGTAAACAGTATTAACAATTGATATGAACAAGGTCAGGAATAATATGAAATTAAGCAGCAACAGAAAACTTAATAATCTGTCACATGATGAAACTAATTTTTCAAACATCTACCAACTGAACAGCTAAGGTCTGTTTTGTGAAACTCATTCAGGGATTCATATCATAAAGGTACTTATTAGCATATTGTTCATACGCAAACAAACCTTTCGGTCTTAACAATAGGATAATTTCTAGCCCCCAGCTGGATTCGGTTAAAAAGCAGATGAAAGCAAGGAATCTTGTGATATCTGGCAATGCATGCATAGCTTGGGTGAGGATTGGTCAAGGACGACGCCGCTATGCCAGTCTTTTCTTTGACTGCCTGGGTGAGAGTCGTGTTAACCTCTCTTGGCCTTTTCCTGATTCATTGCCCGTTTCGCTTGTGTTTAGTGTGTGTGTGTTTGGCTGATATTATGGCTTCATCTGCTCCTTCTCGGCGTCAGTGTATGTGCCCCAGAGTTCCAGGTTTTCCATGTTCTCGTTTTCTGGCTTCAGCATATTTTCTGGCAAGTTAGGCTTTCTTTCCCCTACCCCCTTGAAAAATGTCACAAAATATTTGTCTCTTATATTGCCATAGTTAATAGTACAGGATATACTGGCAAATGGTGGTATATTAGAATATAATCTTTTGTTCTAGATAGCAAAGGCAAGAGATAAAGAAAAGTTTTTCCATGCTTTATTCACTCTTCATTCTTTTTTTATTTTATTTTTTTATTACCCCCATTTTTTCAATTTTAGTATTCTTCATCTGCTGAATTTATTCACAGTACGTATTACTCTCTCATTTATAGTATGATAGTATTATGGAGGAGTAATGATAGTATGTAGTTATATATGTATTTGACAACGTCTCCAAGGGTTGCGTGAGAGAGAGAGAGAGAGAGAGAGAGATTGGTGGAAGAATGAATGGGAGTGGTTAAATGGCGGTTGTAAGCGTGCGTCTGTTGTGGCGCTCTGTTGTGTATATCAGTGGCAAGAGCCTGTTATGGAAGTCGTAAGAAGTAAGACGTTCAATGAAGTCAAAGAGTTGGTTTAGGCAGCAGTCTTGTCCGTTGATGGCCAATTGATGTGTTATTTGATTGAATTTGGTGCTGTAAAGTTGTGCGTGTGCCTGTCTGGTTGTGGTGAAGCTGAAAAGGTTGGTTGTGCGTTTCCTATTGGTTGGGGCAATATTGGTGTTGGCGGGTTTTTGTGCTGGGGTAAGTCGTGTGGTTGTCGTGTTGTTGTCGTGTTGTTTCGAGCTGTTGTTGTTCTGCTCAGTGATTGGTCGGGTTGTTAGGTTGTTGTGGGGTTGTGGTTCTCGGTTGGCTGGAGTGTTGGTGTGATTATCGGCAGTGGTTGTGTCTCGGCTAGCCTATATCCAGCGAACAGCACAGCCTACCCCTGACTATCTGGAGCCTGAGGTGAGTATGTGTTTGAGATTTGTGTGTTCGGTATTTCATTGAACAAATTGTCCTGCAGGTAATAACGTAAAGGGGAAAGTGTGGCTGTGGAAAATTTTGTCAGTTTGTATGATTAACGTAACTGTGGGTTGTTGGTTTGATTTTTTCACTTAGTAGCTTTGATTCCACCACAGTATCTGAACTTTACTAAGTGCAGAAGTTCATAGGAGCAGGAGAGAATGTGCTGCAACATAACATTGAAGAAGAAATAAAACAATGAAATGTCTTAACACAAATGTTTCAATATATCTTTCAATATTACAAATACAAAATGATGAAGAACAAAATGTAGCTGGCCCCTCTCTCCCTGAAGGGGCAATATCCCCCAGAGAGAGATAGATCAGCATTACAGTATACATAAAACAGCCAATGACAAAGCAGTAGAAATAGGCCTAAAGCACATTACTGCCAGTTGCATCTGTCTCAGAGGAAGCGCAAACACGGGATTCCTTGAAGGCTGTATAAATATGATGATGCTAACGGGACTTCTTAGCCTGGATAAATATGAAACAATAGCACATGCTTAGGTAAAAAAATGGGGTGGGGGAAAGAGAGGCAACTGAAGGTCCACTCTTTAAGGCAGTTGAAAGAAGACTGATGCGTCACTGGATTCAAGCACACACTTTGGACTCACTCCTACTTCTATTACGCATCGGATACCAGATGCCACAGGTTCCTTCCATTTACAATCTTTGATTGTTTTTAACCGGCTTCCTGATGGCGCCAGAATATTTATTCTGTTTTTAAGACCTCAGGTTTGTTAGCTATGAAAAATACAATTTATTTTAAAAATTGTCATATTTAGAATCTAGGAACAATTTAAGTCAGGAGTCTTTTTCTTTAGTTCTATTTGGAAGAACATTGTAATAAGTTTTTTTCTTTCAGTTTTTAATTTGTCAGAAAAAATATTGCTGGCTTGTAAATATTTGTTGAAATCCATAACTTAGTCCATTTATGTAGGACATGCAATAAAAAACACTAATACAGTGGCCCCCCGTATTCGCGTTCTCCGGATTCGCGGACTCACTGATTCGCTGATTTTTCTCTGGATCATATCTACCCATTATTTGCGGTGAATTCGCCTATTCGCGGGATTTTGCGACGATAAATAATCACTAATTTGTGTATTTTGATATTATTTTCATGGCTAAATAAATTTTTATGAAACAAAATTATTTATACTAATTTTAAGATATTAATATTGATCAATACTGTATTAGTAAGTTTAATAAGATTAAATGATATCACATAATAACTAATAATTCTCTCTCTCTCTTACAGAGATGTATGCTTTTTGTATGATATATGATTTACTAATTTTCAAATATTAATATTCATGCAAAGAGGAATCACTTCAATAAAGAAAATTCTACATTGAATTAGTAAGATTTTAGTTCTTTCAAACTTCAGGTCTCTCTCTCTCTCTCTCTCTCTCTCTCTCTCTCTCTCTCTCTCTCTCTCTCTCTCTCTCTCTCTCTCTCTCTCTCTTTACTGAGATGAGAGATTTTTATGGTACACGTATTTATGATATGTTTATTAATATTTTCATATGATAATAATAATAATAATAATGATAATAATAATAATAATAATAATAATAACTGTAATTACAAAAATCATATGTGAAAGTATTTTATACAAATACTACGATAATTTTTCCATTTCTCTCTCTCTCTCTCTCTCTCGTTCACTCATCTCTCTCTATCGTCATCCGCTCTCTCTCTCTCTCTTCCTTCTACTCCTCTTACAGAGATGTATGTTTTTTGGATATGATTTACTAATTTTCAAATATCAATATTGTAAAACAGCAATAATATAAATTCATTAAAGAAAATACTAAACGATTGAATGTTAGTAAGATTTTTAGTTTATAAATTAAAAGAAATACTGTAAGAATGAAAGAAAATGCATTTTACCCCGCGTCTTGTCTTTTAAATCCAAGTAGCCAAGCTGAGTTGGCTGGGGTCCAACAACTGTGTTGCCAATTCTCTGGATCATGAAAATTCTCTCTCTCTCTCTCTCTCTCTCTCTCTCTCTCTCTCTTACTGAGATGAGAGAATTTCTATGGTACATGTGTATGTTTATTAATATTTTTGCATAATAATAATAGTAATATAACTAATTTCAAAATTCATATGTGATAGTATTTTAAAGAAGTACAATAATCTATCCATTTCACTCTTTTAAATAAGGATAACCTCTCTCTCTCTCCTCTCTCTCTCTCTCATCTCTCTCTCTCTCTCTCTCTCTCTCTCTCTCTCTCCACACGAGATACTAGTATGTCCTAGTGGTAACTCTCGCCCTCTGTTTGGGCTGGAAGTGTATGTATAAGTATACCTTTTAAGGACATTACTACATTTTATGGTAAAATAATAATATACAGTAATAGTTTACAAATAATATTAAGTTTAATGAGAATAAACAGTAACAATAACATTCTCTCTCTCTCTTATGTATGTTTATTTGTTTTGTAGTGTAAATAAATGATGTACCTTATAACTAATTTTCAAATATTAATAAGATTAATTAAAAATAGCAATTCCCAGTCTTTTTATCCACTTGGAGGCAGGTGGGCTGGGGAGTAAATGACAGTTTGATATATGAATTGGCGGAGGGGAGGAAGGAGTCGGAGTCTAGGAGTTATTCTCTCTCTCTCTCTCTCTCTCTCTCTCTCTCTCTCTCTCTCTCTCTCTCTCTCTCTCTCTCTCTCTCTCTCTCTCTCTCTCTCGCCATTATTATTCTCTCTGTCTCAGAAATAATTCTTAATTTCACTCTTGATGATCAGATATATGATGTTGCCATTCATTGGTCTTTCTCTCTCTCGCTCTCTGTTATTTGCTGTAGGTTAATATTTTTAATGGTAAAATGTTTAAGATGACTTTGAAATGATATTATTAATATAACCTCAAAGATTAATGCAGTAATAGGTTAGTAATTTTAGGTATATTTGAAGTAGGATGTTATTAAAGGTATACATTTGGTATCTGAACTTTCAAGATAGGCAGTTATAAGCATTTTTAGTGGTGGTTTTAACTATTTGCGGGTTTTAACTATACATGGGGGTGTCTGGTACACATCCCCCGCGAATACGGGGGGAACACTTAGTACACTATTGTGCTTGCTCTTACTTTGTTTTGATAAGTAAATTTCTTGTAATGTGGCTTCAATTATTTGAGACTACATGAATGGTAAACCAATGAAATGTGACTATTGAAAAAAAGCAGAATACTTTTGAGTTAAGATCATATGAAAATTTTATTTTTATTAGGAGTTTGATTTGTTTAGACTTTTGCATATCTGAAAATCAGACTGTGAATGATTTACTGTAATTGTGGTACTAAATGGAAAGAGATTTTTTGTAATCACTTTATTATTATTGGTATTATATTACAATATCAAACTGAAGTGATAATAAAAATGATTATTCTTGAGGCATTTGTCTAGCACTACATATATGTATTAGGAAGTTACATCTTATATTTGTTTGTTTCTGCTTTAAAACAGTTAGTGTATTGTCATTGATTGTAATGTTTTTATTTTCAGCTTGGTGTAGATGTTAAACTTGGTAATTCAGGTTTAACCAAGTTAGTCATATTTGCACCATTCTACAAAATTTTGAACAAAGCCAAATATGACTTGGAAGTTATAGAAGTAGGAGTTCCATCAGCAGAATGGTTTACTGTCTTGTCTGGTGAGTAATAGTTTGGAGAAGTATTTATTTTTTTTATTGATATTGCAAACACAGGCACCAATTCCGTGCAGTATCATAGTGGTTATTTATCCCAACTGCGGCATAAGCTGTCCACTGAAATAATACCTGTAGGGAAACAAAGTATGAAGAGGGAGTAATATGTAATGCAAGAACTTTCATAGTTATCTCTTTTTTGTCCTTGCGCAGTTTGGTCATAACACTTATTTGTCCTCCTCCATACCTTCACACTTGGCAGTGTGAAATATCTGAGGTTGTAGTCTCATCTAATGAGTCTTCATACATGGCTTTGAGCATCCAGCATCATGTGGGATGAAGAATCTGAGCAGAACCAGGTGATCTTACTGCTGGTGAGGGAGTTGATTGCTTCCAACCTGACTCTCACAACAGCTACAAAGTTGCTTTTTTTCCACCATCAAAATAATGACCTTTTAATTTTTTTCTTGGTCATTTCATTCCTCCTCTTGAAGTCCTAGTTGTTCATTTATAACTTCCTGACCCTCTCCAAACACAGTATTCTGTACCTCTATTTCCTCTTCTGAGTTGGGTGTGTGTAAACTGCATTATAAACTCATTGTTACTCATTGATATTAGGCTGCTGTTATTTTCATTATTTCTACAATTATCCTGTACTTTATAACTATTTCACTTTGTGTATAGATAGTACATATTGTTTCCTCCTTGAATGATCTTTTGGCCACAAGTATGTTCTCATGTTTTACCACAAGGAAAACTTCACTGAATTTGAAATTGCAGTGTACTTCACAGTGACTGGTTTTTGTAGATGTGGAGGTCTTTGTCTTTCCCAATACTTAGAACTATAACTGGTGAACATATTTTATGATTTTTGCAAGCATGTAACTAATCGTTATCATGTATAAGTAAATAACATAACGATTAGTTACATGCTTGCAAAAATCATAAAATATGTTCACCAGTTATAGTTCTAAGTATTGGGGAAGACAAATGCTTTATGGAAAATTTTTTGACACTTTTTGATTACTTGAAAACAACAACATAAAATCTTAGCAATATGATATCCCTTCATGCTTGGTGTTAACAAAAGTAAGAACATATAAGTAGAGTATAGATGATTTTTATTAAGCTAAATTTCTAATTCAGCTAAATGAATAATAGTAGAGGGTGGTATGGAGGGTTACTGGATGGGGTGGTGGTTGGAAATTCAGGAGCTGACGTTAGATTCAGAGATGTAGCATGATAAGGAAGAACAAGGTCTTCTGTTTTATTTTTCCCAAGTTGATCATCATTTCCTTTGCCTCTTGGTGAGAATTGGATAGCCTGAGATGTTGGTAGCTGAACCTGAAAAACCTAAAGGGTGCTCATGCTTTGCCTAGTAATTTTCACTTTTGTAGTTTTGTAACTACTAAACCTGTAAATTATTTTTAAACTAACAACTGTTATCAAAATTAATCATATTTTTCTCCCAAAATTGCTCTACTATTGTCAGTCAAGCCAAATAATTCATAACTTACAAATTAAATTCTAACAATGTTTCACTTTTTGGACCATTAGCAACATGTCATCTTTTTGCCTTTGCTATTTTCCTTTCTTTTATTGACTTATTTATTTTTCAGTCTTTTTTATTCATTTTTGATGTACAGTCAACCTTATTTTTTAAGGTATTGTTTTGCTTCTAGATCTGTTCTGTCTGTGCTTTTCAGGCAATTCTTAGATGTGTATTCCAGTCTTACATTTTTTCTTTGTCAGTAATCAAAGTTTTCAGCTTTTTACAGTGTAATTCAGCATCACTCCCTTATATTAACATTCTGGATGCCATATAGCTTCAAATTTGCCTAGAAAGAATAACATGTAACTGCTAAATTTGTGCTGTTATACTAAGAGTTTTAATTTTATTTAAAATTACCCACACTACAGGTCACTAAGGTCATATAAGTTTTTCTTAATCCCATTTGAAGTAATACTCTCATGTCTGGTCTGTTCCTTCCTCCTCTATTTCCTGGAGAGGATTACATTGAATAGTCATTTGTCTGCCCATTTGAATACTATTTCTGTTGCTTCCACAAACTATTTTGTTGTTTTAGAAGTCTAGACAGGATTGAGTTGTGATAGTATAGCTGCATTCTTTCTCTTTAAAAGAATAGTAAATGAATTATTGTAAAATAAGAATTATTGTAAAATATGACAAAATGTAAGAGATAAATTGAGCACTATCTTGATAGAGCCTGGAGTTGTTGAAGTTGCGTTACTTCATTATGATGAGTACTATTTTCAGGTGAATGCATTGGTTGGTGGCCAGTAGGAAGTGGGAGGCTAATCCGAGTGCGAGTGCGTGGGACTGAAGAGATGACACAGCCAATGTCCTACCAAAGACCTCTTGCAATTTTGTTAAAAATGTCTAACATGGTAAGTGCTTTCATTCCCTTCTGTTAATTTTTTTTATACAGGTGCTATTATTTTTGTTTCTGATCCAAGTTACAAAAGACTCAAATAATTTTAGGCACTAGTATTTATTTCAGATAAATGTTTGCCATTGTTTTATACAGTTTTTGTGCTTGAGAAACTTTCCGCTGGAAAACCTTTCCAGCGGAACCTTATTTTTTCCATTCACCAAGTTATTCATATCATTATCAGTTTTGCTTTATGTTTTTGCTCTGTGAAGTTACACATATAATGTTTTCTCCCCTCTTCTACCTTTTATGTTCTCTAGTTGAATTCCCATATTTTTCTGGTCCTCATGAATGCTCTTATTCCATGATTTCATGGCCTTCCTTGTGTTGTTTGTCCTACTTCTTCCATGTCTCCCACTTTTCTAATAAATTGTTCCTCTTCTGTTTGCATCACTTCCAGTTATATCTATGTAAGATCTCTAATATTAGATTTTCCAGCCTCTGGATACCACATCACCCAACAGCTTTCTCATTTGTATTATGTGGTCTAACGAATGCATTCAAGCAATGAATCAGCTAATTTTTTAGCCAGACCCTTTGCAAATATCTTCCTTTTTTTATTGTAAATCCTCATGTCCCCACAGTGTAGAACCTTTATATGACCAGTTACTTAAATTGTACATTTAGTTGTGTTACAGTTCATTGTCCAGCAGCTTGTATGTATAGGCATCGTCCAACTTTTACATAGAATAAGTTTTTAACCTTTGTATTTTAGAGCAGCAAATGATGATCCTTACAAACTGTTCTTCTGAACACCTTTGGTTGCTGAACATGGGATGCTCAAGTAGATTCTTTTAAGCTGCACAACAAAAATGTGGTATAACATTTTTTTCATGCATTTTTGGAAAATTGCAGAATAATAAATATCCTTTTATTGTAGAAAGAAAGCATGCAAGATAAACATGGAAAAAATATTAGAACTGCCAAAGCAATTTTGAAGTCTTCCTCTTTTTTTATCAATAGCATCTCCTCAAGGTAAAAAAACGAAGTCTTATGAGATATTTAAGGTTTCTTTATGTTTTTTATATTAATAAAACAGGCACCCTCGGGGTTCCAGTAGTCTGTTTAATGATATTTTGATTTTATGATGGTGATAGCAGTAATTTACAAGGACCCATATTCCAAATTTTGAATTTCAGTGTTTTCCGGAAACAAGTGATACAGGGCACAATAAGCTCTTGTGAATGCAGGGGATCCAGGCATAAGCAGAGTTAACATATAAAGAAATATCTAAAATAGACCTGTCTGATATTTATTACATGTAGTGCATACTACTTATTAAAAAATCATGTCTTTATTTGAATTACACCATTTTTAGGCAGTCTTTTTGGCTTAGAAAACTTGCTACTTATTTTCTACACTGCAGAAACTATATTGAACATTAAAAGATATTAATTTCTTGGTTAATTAGCAGACGGATTTGTACACCCATGAACAGTTTGTTTTTAGGCGTGTCTTGGAAACTGAATTAATTAATATTCATGTACAGAAACTATCTGGGGCTTTGGGGTTTAACCATAAAATGAAAGTTATGTATACGTTTTATGGTTTGAAAACCTGTTCATTTTGTCATTTCAGTATGGTGGTGTAATGACTGAAGTGAGCCACTCAGAGGGTGGCGTGCTAATAACTCTTGATGAATGTTTTGATGGTGCTACCACAGCCTTAATCATTAATCAGCTGACAAACACAACATTAACCTTGTGGCAGGATGACCAAGAGGCAAAGAAATTGTAAGTTTAGCCTATTATTTTTGTGCCATTTTTATAA
>NC_061109.1:49866868-49974021 GCF_015104395.2 Macrobrachium nipponense
TGAATTGGAACCAAGGGTAGCGGAACTGACGACTCTGCCGGAGTGTGAGATCTCTCTCTGGAGGATTTACTCCTCGAGGACTTAGAGCCGGACCCAGAAGCTTTAGATCTCTCTGCTCCGGGATTCCTAGCCGGAGACTTACGAGAGGAGGATGACGCCGAAGCCGTCTTCTTAGACGACGACGACGTCTTTGTCAAGGATTTCACTGCTTGACCCTTGACCTTGGGTCTAACTGAAGCGTCAGGAGGAGTATATAATTCGTCACCCGTAAAGCCTTGGAAGGATGGAGAGGTTGCAGGAGTAGAAGAAACAGTTGCACCCAAGGGTATCCCTTGGGTGTCCACCTTACCTACCTCGCCACAACAGGTCGTCTACACCTACCATAGGTTTCTACATTAATATCCAACGTCGCGACTTCCGAGGAGATGTCCTGGCCTTGGTCAGTCAATGAGGCAGCCAGCTGTTGCTGGATGAAGGCGATAGTCGGGGCCGCCTCTACTGGGTGGTCGACGTATCCTGTCGCCTTGCCTCCGGGGAAGATTAGTACCGCCAACCTTTTCTCCAGGATGTAGGGCATACCCTTGCGGCGTTCTTCCCGAAAAACAAAAACCGCCGACCCAGGCCCGCAGGGTTGCCAGTGCGGTATCCCTCACGGCCGGCGCCTGGAAGAGAGGGTATTGATTAGATTTAAGAATAACTTAAAACTAAAGCTAACTTAAAGCATAACTTAAAATTATAGGGGCTATAAGGCCCCTTGAATTTACCTTAAGTTAGAGTGATTGATGTAAAACTTAAGCACTAAAACAGATGAGGACCAGCTACCGGAGATGGAATACTTACCCCGTCTAAAAGCTGGCTCACCAGATCGTAACATATGGTACACGTCTCATGGTACCAGACCTGGATGTCCCCGTGCGGAGTCGCGCATGGAGCATGGGACCGGCAAACTTCGTGTCCACATGGGTCCTGAAGTGTGGCGGCGCATCCCGGATGCTCACAGTTGGTGGTCTGTAAGTGGAAAGACACATGAGTATCTTAAAGAATATCACTTACAGGCTAAAGGACAGAAAGAACTCCGTTGCATGCCGGAGCTCGGAAAAAATTTTGGGCCATAAGCCCCTCCCTTAATCGCCTGAATAGGCTATAAACCCCGGAGGTATCCGGTGAAACATGAAGGAGGGGGAGATGGTTTAAGGTACTTAAGATAAACTTACAATAGTTAACATAATAGATCTTAAACCTAAAAGCTCGAACGTACCGGACTAAGTCCAGTGCATGGCGGAGTGTAACTCAGATGAAACGGAGAGGTTAGAAGGGACCGACTGTATGTTCCGGTCCACCCCAGTGGGGTAGACTAGCACCTTTTTCCGCTGGATGCAGGTCTCCGGTGGTAAAGGAGCCCTAGTAAGGTGGGAAAGAGCAAGGGGCATACAGACTCGGGCTAGTAACGGAGCGACGGAGTAGTAATGGAGGGGGGGAAAGGCCAGTCCCCCCCACCTTACCATCCGACCGGACCGAGAAGCCGGAGAGGTCGAGTCCAGTCTGGGTCTGTCCCGTCCCTCTCCACCTCCGCCTGGGGGAGAGAGGGAGGCAGGCTCGGGTATGCGGAGCGAGCATGGGCAGGCTAGCCACCCCCCCGACCCTATGGAAGAGCGGGAGGGGGGAAAGGTGACTGGACAGGCGTCTGGCTGCCTCTGATCACATTAGTTGACCACGGGGCGATAAGAACAACAACTAAGCCTAGAACATAACCAACTGATCAGAGAGATGCTATCGGGAAGCAACCGAGCTGAAAAGCGGTAACATAAAGGCCCAATGGCCATGACCTAGGGGCTAAGCGCCAGACGCCTAACTACCTAACAATATTACATAAATATACAAATGAATAATAAAATGAAAGAAAGAAAACAAAATAGTAGGAGAAAAAATCCAGGAGTGTACGACTAACCCGAAGGCAAGTCTACCACTCAAAGCTAGCCGAGGCCGATACTAAGAGCCGTGGCTAGGGTCTGGATGAAGAGCCTACATAAGGTAAAAGACATGCATGCATGACAAAACCGTGTAGACCTTACCCTAAACAAAGCGGATAATAAAAATAGAGCGTACAAAAGCCAGGGGAAGTTTCTGGGTATGGGCGACCCAGAACGGACCCACCACGAGGCAGAACCATGCTGCCATGCTTCCGACCTAGAGACCGTATTTATACCTAAAAAACGGCAAATACGTGCTCAGGGCCGGAAAAAAAACCAATTAATTTAGCAATAAACACTGAGTACTTAACTTAGCTGCTGCGATGGCTGCACGCTCCATGGTAATAAAATCCAAAGGAAAGGGCACAAAAACACAGAGAAGAAAATGGCACGTGTGTATCGTGTGCGCTAACTGAAAAGGATGACCACCAGAGGCGCAGCAGTCGGCAGCATGGGATGGAGTAGTAGTAGTAGGTGCTGCCCACTCTGTGGGTCGGCTCTCCTCTTGGAGGGATTTTGTAGTGGGAGAATTCTATTGGCATTTGGCTCGTGGTAGTGGTCTCACTCGCCATAGTGTTCATACCGACACTCTCTGGGAGGGTGAGCGAGTCAGTTATACTGACCTTTTTCTTTATTTATTTATTCTCTGGTATGTGTTAGTACATTTACCCTAGAAATAATAGATTAAAGGATATTTCGCGCAGCGACACGAGCTGAGCCCAGAAATTATATATTCAGTTGTTAGTTGTACTTTACATTCTGTACATGAAGGGAGGGATTTTGTAGGCTATTCACCAAAATTGATGGGCCAGACAAGTGACCAATTCTACTTATGTGGTTCCTTTTGACATGATGAATCCTATACTATTCCAACACTGGACTTGGTCAGTTTTAATTTGTTACATTCAGGATCATTATTCTGTGTATTCTGCCATTTTTTATTATAATAGGTTTTAGAGATGTTAAATAAGCACTGATAGAACATATGTAAGTACCTCAAGAATATTAGGGACTTAAGAAGCAAGGATCCTAGACTTGTTGATGCATTAGTGGAGGAAACACATCTCCAAAAGCACCATGTCCAAATAGCTAAGGCAGTTTATCCTTCAAGCATACTCAGTCACTTCAGAAGAATGGACTGGCCAGGTAAGAGTGAGTGCATGAGATCATGGCCCCCTCAATTTTGCCTTCAAGAAAAACATTGAGATTATGACTTCATGGTTGCAGGTATGTGAGGTTGTCAGTTAATCTTTGCTGCCTTTTTCTTTTGAGATATTGTTCACAAAGGAATAGGTTTGTACATCTTGGAACTCTTTAAGTTGAAGTGAAACAGATTTTACCAGCAGTTGAAGTTGTAATGCCTGCATCTCCCTGTGCCTCTTTTTATTCACTGATTTTGTTCATTACTCACTTGCTCATTCTTTAGAGGTATAGTTTGTTGAAGTTACAAGCATCTACATTTTGCCTGAATAGTTTTTGGTTTTCTGCACCTTTTTGTGATAGGTGAACATACAAATTGTAAAAGGATGACACAGAAGCACCTTGAAGATAATAATGAAAACAGTGACCCTGACTATGGATGAGGCAGAGAAGTCAAACTGCAAACTGTGTCCACTTGATACTATGGGTGTGAGCTACTTTAAGTCCTTGGTTCCTGACCTATTCTGTCCTCAAGTGTTCCACTTGATTAACAGAGTTTTGTGAAGGCTGAGACACTTAACTGCTCAACCTCCCCTCTGGATACTGATTCAGGCTTTATGTGATTTATATGTTTAGTATGAAAAAATTAGGTATTTAAAATGTTACATATTTTTCTTACAGACCCATGTGTGAAAAATTGCACCTTGTTCCATCTGTCTATAAGACATGAGAATACACATTTTTATGTATGCAACTTATCAAGTAGTTACATTGCTATAGTTTCTATCCATCGGCAGCTAGAATTTTTTAAATTCATGGTAGTGCTATATTATTTTGGCTAGGCGAGGAACCAACTCAGCACTGAAAATCAGTTGTTTCTGCCAGCTGTTACTGTACAGTGATTAACAGCAGTGGAATTTTTTGGAGTTCTAGACTTCCCGGTTGACGTTTTTGGAGGATTTGGTTTATCATAGTCAGGACTTCAATTACCAATCTGTCTTACAATTTAGACTTTTGACTTAGACTTGGGTTCTGTAGTATTTTGGCATGTCCAATACTAGTTCTCGAAGTATTAGGTATTGCTGCCTGCAATACGAGACTTATTAAAGCATGTTACGGTCCACATTCAATTTTTACCGTTTGTAGGGATTAAACTTTCTCTCCTCAGTTGACTTGCAGGGAATGTGAACAGTGGGATGATAGGACTTGGAAGACTTTGATGAGTCACTTAATTAAATTAGAGAGGGATAAAAAGAGGAAGGCAGCTTTTAGGGCTAGCAGTAAGATGCTTTTAGCTAGTCAGGATGTTGCTGCTGGAAATGTCTCTTGTCTCTAATTCTCCTACTGTTCAACCTTCTCCCTGGCTCTCTTGCATCTGAACCCGATGCTGTTGCCAGCCTTGAAGAGCAGGTATATAAAAAGTTTTCCATTACAGTAATACCTTGGGTTACGAATTTAATCCGTTCCAGAACCTGCTTCGTAACCTAAAAAATTCGTAACCTAAATGGATTTTCCCATAAGAATGTTATAAAAAGCAAATAATGCGTTCCACCCAGACCATGAATGACCATTTCAATTCATATTTTTTCCATTTATTTTTGTTCACTAAGGTTGAAAATCGTGTAGGAATTACATAAAATTATAAAATTGAAGAATGAAATTAAATATAAACACTAGATTTAATATGCATGCACAGTAAAACCTGAACTTTACCTTTGGCGAGTGTGGCTGCTGGCTTGACGGAGACGGGAGGAGGGGAAGGGTGAGGAGGAGAGGGTTAGGGCTTGGGGGGGAAATCTCCCTCCGTGAACACTTCTGGAAGACTTTCTGGTTCTTTCTCTAGAGAGCAACCGTTCACTACAATCACTAATTTTACGCTTACGCGACACTGTGTCGTCTTTCACAATTTTGAAAAAATATTTTTCTATGGAGGCTTGCTTTTGCCTGTTCTTTAAAATTTTATAGAAAATGACCCACCCCATTATCGATAAAACAAATTTGTTGCACGCCCTCTGACTCAGCCTTATTCGGGTGATTTTTCTCGATAAAACTTTTAACAATTTCCCAGTGTTTCAAAAAATCCTTGATCTCGCTCGAAGGAAGCGACTGTTGCAGCGTCTTCCCCCTCCCACTCCTCAGATGAGATCTCCTCCGTTACCTGTCTCTGTTGCTCCATTGTGTAGCTCCAACAGCTCGTCGGTCCCGCAGCTGCTGCCCCATGCTCAGTCAGGAGGTCCTCGATGTCGTCCGTGTCAACCTCCAGCCCTAAGGACATGCCCAAGGATACAATCTCGTCTTCAACTGCCCCCTTCTCGACGGTTTCGAACCCCTCAAAATCTCGTTCAGCAACGCAGTCCGGGCCACAGTTTCTTCCATGCAGAATTGAGGGTTCTCCTGGTGATTCCCTGCCAGGCTTTGTCAATCGATTGAGCAGTTTGTAAACAGAGTAGTGATCCTTCCAAAACTCTCTGAGGGTAAGGTTGGTGCCTTCCATCATCTCAAGCAGCGCTGGAACATAGCCTTCGTATACAATTTCTTGAAATTGGCGATAACTTGCTGGTCCATGGGCTGGAGTATTGGAAGTGGTGTTGGCGGGCAAGAACTTGACTTTAATGAACTTGAATTCGTCCAGTAAGTCCTCTTCAACGGATGGAGGATGGGCAGGAGCATTGTCCATCACAAGTAAGGCTTTGAGTGGGAGGTCCTTCTCCCGGAGATACTTCTTCACCCTCGGGACCAAAACCTCGTTCATCCACTCGACGAACAAGATCCTTGTCACCCAAGCCTTTGTATTAGATCGCATAACATGCAACAGCTTCTTCTGCACGTTGTTTTTCTTAAAGGCGCGTGGATTTTCCGAGTGATACACGAGGAGAGGCTTAACTGTTTTGCAATCCCCGCTTGCATTAGCACAAAACAGTAGGGTTAGACGGTCTTTCATGGGCTTGTGACCGGGAAGTGCCTTCTCTTCTGCCGTTAATGAACGTCCTCCTGGCATCTTCTTCCAGAATAACCCTGTCTCGTCGCAATTGAAGACTTGTTGGGGGAGGTATTTCTCGGAATCCACGAGCCTTTTAAACTCTTTTTTACGTAAGCCTCTGCCGCCTTCGTATCTGAGCTTGCAGCCTCACCATGGCGAACAACACTGTGGATGCCAGTCCTTCTCTTAAAATTCTCGAACCAGCCACGGCTCGCCTTAAAACTGTCTTTTTCACTGTCTGCTGATGTGCCTGCTCATTTTTACTCAAATCTTCGTAGATCTTACGAGCCTTTTCGCAAATGATGCTCTCACTTATGGAATCTCCTGCCAGCTGCTTCTCGTTTATCCAAACCATGAGCAAATTTTCTACATCATCGAGAATATAAGGCCGTTGTTTCGTCAATACTGTGACACCTTTTGATGCTTTACTGGCTTTAATTTCTTCTTTTTTCTTCAAAATAGTGCAGATCGTTGATTGCGACCGCTTGAAGAATGCTGCAATGTCTTTCACGCGCTCGCCTTTATCATGCATTTGGATAATTTCCTTCTTCATTTCGACTGTAATCATCTCCTTCTTTCTTATGCTTTCCTTCTTGCTGCTTGCCTTCGTCATCTTGGGAGCCATTGTCTTTAGTATTTGGGTAATAGTAATATAAGCACTATCACGGAAAACAACACGTGCGCAAATCACTAACAAATTTGAGAGCGTATCACGGACAGATGCGTTCATCTTAACACCAGCGAGATAGTGAAAGAGTTATGGTTTAAAACGGGTCAAGGGATGCGTGGGAGGAAGTCACGGGTGACCCTCGTTAAGTTTTTGGCCGAAAAAATGCGTTCGCCAGCGAGATAGTGAAAGAGTTATGGTTTAAACGGTCAAGGGATGCGTGGGAGGAAGTCACGTGACCCTCGTTAAGTTTTGGCCGAAAAAATGCGTTCGTAGATCCCACGCTCATCCGATGTCCGATGTAAACAAAGCAGGCGGCCTCAAATGATAGAAATTCGCGCATTCGTATTCCAAGTGAAATTCGTATTCCAGAATGAGGGCGTCACTTCGTAAGTTAAAAAATTCGTATACTAATCGGTTCGTAACCCAAAGTATTACTGTATGTTACAGGCTATGGAGAAATTAGGAGCGTCTGTTAAGATAATGGAAAAGGTAAGTGGTGAAGTGGGTTAGTCTTGTGTTGTGGAGGAGGTGGCTGTTCATCCTGCTGATTCTCCTAAGCAAAGGTACCTGTCAAATTCCCCTGAACCTGGGAAGAGGTATACTGGTAGCCCAATGGAGGTCAGCAGGCTCTGCTCAAAGACTGTTGGTCCTGTTGATGCATCCCAGGTCGCGACAGAGCACCATTGGAAAAGTGCCTTGAGGGAAGTGTCTTCTCTCAAGTGTGCCAAGCTTCAAGGAGTCATCTCCCAGGCGCCAATGGCACTTTGTAGACGAGCCTCGTCCATTGAAAAGGAAGACTTGAAATATGTTGTCTTTCCTTTCCCTTCTAAGCAGGCCAGTATTTGCAAAAGGACCAATGTTCTTCTTGTAGCTTTTGGGACAGTCCCAAATGCTTTTCTTAAGATGATGTCATAGTAGAGGGACATCATATGTTTGAGAAGATACATTCCTTTAAGAGTTGTTCTTCCTCGTTGAGGAAATCATCCTCCGAGCGCCAGTCTGATGATGCCACACACAGGAAAATTTCTGAGCATCTGTTAGGGCCAGATCTTTATCCTCCTGTACATCCCTCACCAGCTGTTTTATCTGTTAGTGTCTCTAACTCTAGGAAGTGTCCGGCACCTGAGCATCTGCCGGCGCCTGTGCATCCTTCTAGAGCAGTAGGGGACTCTGTTATATACCTTCTGTATGTACTTGATTCAAGAGCACCCATTGGCACCAGATCTCCCATTGGCGCAAGAGTGCCCACCATCGCAAGAGCATCCACTGGCACAGGAGTGCCAATGGCACATGAGTGCCCACTGGCACCACAGTACCCATTGGCGACACAGCTTCCATTGTTGCCCCTGGATCACTGTTGTTTTCATCAACCAGCTTCTAGTGCTCTAGAAACTGGTTTCCCAATGGTATCTCAGGTGATGGCTGCCATGGATCCATCGATAGCAGCCATTCAGAGTAAGCTGGACAGTATTCTGGGCTTTATGAAGCATATTTCGACGCTTGTTCAACAGCAAGCAGACTAGTCTCCTATATCATCGGCAGAGGAAGAGGAAAAAAAAAGAGTGGATAAGGAGACTCCACCTACAGCCAATTCTTCACTTCTTTGCTATTTTCTAGCAAATTTTCTTGATTCCTTCTCCAGTGACTCCTGCTTCTCCAGCTTCTATTTATGAGAGACAACTAAATGGATTCTTCCAATTTACCTAAACTGGTTCTCTCAGTCTTGGCTCATAAGGCCTTGAAGGAAATTAACCTTTGGCTCTCGGAGAAGAGAGAGCAAGTGAATGTTAATTTTAATTTCCCTCCTTCCAAGCTATCTACTTGGAGACATCTATGTTACGAGACAGGGAAGGCTCTCTCTTTGGGCGTGTCTGCTCCATCCAGTGAGACTTCTTCGGCCTCATAGACTCCTCCAGGAGATCAGCATTCAATTCCACCAAGATAATGTTTTCAGAATTGGAATTGGACCATCTAATTAAAGTCATTAGCTTCCTTGATTGGTCAGTAGGGGCTTTGGCCTGCAAGATTAAGGAATACTCGGTGATTGAAGAGGGCTCCTTAACGGACCTTCTAGTAGTATCCTGCCTAGAATGGTATTAGGGATGGTTCCCTAGAGTTGGCCTCTCTTTATGCTAGGCATTCTAAAAATGAGTGAACTTTGGTGTTTGTTTACTACTAAAGGGGTGTCACATACTCAGAAGTCCGCTCTACTTTACTCTCTGCTGGACAGCAGACATTATTTTCCCAGAGGATACAGTACTTCAGGTTTCTTCTGACCTCCAGAAGAAATTGACTCAGAATATTCTCTCTCGGTCGACCAAACATCATCAATTCGTTAAGGTGACTGGATGATTTCCATCGATATGAAAGATGAGTGCTGCAATATCCCAATTCACCAGGACTCAAAGAAGTTTCTTCGGTTCATCTTCAAGAACAGGGTACACCAGTTCAAAGCTTAGCTCCCATTGCAAAATGGCTACATCTACAGCTTTGCTGAAGCAGGAGGGAGATAACCAAGAGTTTATGTCTTCATTTGCAGAGGTTGTTGATCTCATTTGTGAGCTCAACAATCTTGAGGGTAGGGTGCAAGCTCAATCTTTTATCACCCCAACAGGTATAGAGGCCTTGCTGGGTGCTAAACAGGACTCTCGAACTTCTTTTGAGCTCCCCTTGTCAGGTCATGCTCAGTCCATCCTACAACGTGTGAACGCTTTGGTGTCGGACCGAGATGGCTCTCTGTGTTCTAGTAGGTCATCTAAGCTTCTTCCCCCTCCTCTTGTGTGGCTAGAAAACATTATTCCACGAGTACAGTTCAATTGATGCCCCGTCACCTTGACCCAGATGTGATCAGTCTTAAACCTAACTCTGAAACAGGTTAGGACCAAAGGTCTTTCCTTTTCTTCACAAGAGTTCTTAGCTAAGGAGACTACTGTGGCTTCCATCTTCCAGACGGTCTCCTGGCTGGACTTGTGGTCCACTGCGATAGCCAAGATTGCTTCAGATAGGACTGAGGAAGGTTTAGCAAGTTCTTGCTCTCTCATTAGACTGTTGCAGTCAAGAGCTAAAGCGATTTCTTACCTGACACACCGTAGCTCCAACCTGTTGGCTAATCACCTCCTGGCCAGAAGAGAGGTGGCAAATTCAGTGGACTTGAGTCTTTGTCGTCTCTCAGAAATGGGGATCTGCTTGAGTTGCAGTTCCTATTTCCAAGGAGACTGAATTGGAAGATGCTATTGACCGGCGACGAGAAGACACGAATGACAGGTTGGTACATCGGGGCAGTATCAGTCAGAGGTGCGTTCAAGACTCCCTTCTCCTCAGCAACAGGTGAGAAGATCTTCACCTGTTAAATCTCTGAAGCATTCTGCCTTTGTGAGGGTCTCCCAATCTCCCTCACAGGCCAAGGTAAAGAAACAACAATGCCCCTTTCAATCACGCCCCTACAGGCCTGGTAGGGGCTCTAGGGGAAGAGGCAAAGGGGGTCGTCGATAGAGTGGGCACCTCTCCCTCTCCATTGCCACTGGTAGGGGGATGCCTGGAGGGGTAGTGTGCCAAGTGGCAAGGGTATGGAGCAGAGAAATGGGTAGTAGACATTCTGCGGGTGGGATATCTACTGCCATTCAACCTCTCTCCCCACCTCTCGGACAGACCCCTTCTCAATCATACTTACGCCCACGACTCTCAGAAGTTCATGGCTCTTTGGGAGGAAGTGTTGAAAATGCTGAACTAAGGTGCACTAGAAGAAGTAAAGCATCCTTCTTCGGGGTTTTACAGTTGGATTTTCCTGGTGCTCGAAGCAACAAGCGATTGGAGACCAGTGATCAATTTTTCCACTTTGGATCATTTTGTCAAAAAGACAAGGTTCAAGATGGAGACGCCCTGAACAGTGTTGGCAGTGATAAGGAACGACGACTTCCTGCTGTTGATAGACTTAAAGGATGCTTACTTCCAGATCCCTATTTACCCTGCATCCAGAATTCTTTGCTTCACTCTGGGAGAGCAGATCTTTCAGTTCAAGGTCCTGTGCTTCGGGTTGACCACATCCCCTCAGGTGTTCACAAGGTTCTTTGCCCTCATATTGAAATGGGCTCATGCTCAAGGGATTTGCCTGTTAAGGTACCTCGACGACTGGCTGGTATTTGTAAGCTCCAGGGAGAAACTGCTTCAGGACATAGATTGTCGTCTTCAGTTTTGTTAGGAGCTAGGCATAATGATCAACCTAGAGAAATCGAACCTGGTTCCCAGCCAGAAAGCTCTTTTTCTGTTGGACCAGAGGTTAAACAAGTTGTGGTTAGTAGCACAGAAGTTCTTGTCACAACCCAAACAGACAGCACACCAGTGGCAGGCCCTCTTGGGGATTTTGTCTTTGCTGGAGAAGCTAGTCCCTCATGGGTGTCTTCATCTTCAGTCTCTGCAATGGAGACTGAAAGACTTTTGGTCCCCAGTGGGAGATTCTCTCTTACAGAGAATCCCTCTGTCCGAGGAAGTGCAGCAAGACCTTCATTGGTGGTTGGACAACAAGAATATCTCTGTGGGAATCCCTCTACGTTCTCTCTCTCTCTCTCTCTCTCCAGAGTTCCTTCCGTTTTCAGATGCCAATATCTTGGGTTGGGGAGCTCATCTGGGAGACCTCCTTACATCAGGTGTTTGGAGTGTGAAAGACAAGCTTCTACACATCGTTTGGAGCTGAAGGCAGCTTTCATGAGATTGAAGGCGTTTCGGGAGAAAGTAGAAGGCCATTTGGTTGTTCTGATGTCCGACGACACCACGGTTTTGGCTTATGTGAACAAACAAGGGGGCCTTGTGTCTCATCTCCTGCATTCCTTGACAGTAGAATTACACCAGTAGGCAATCGACAACTGGGTAGAGCTCTCTGCCAGGTATATTCCAGGCAAGAAGAATGTGGTAGCCAACAGACTGAGTCGTGGGAACCAAATCCTGGGCACGGAGTGGTCTCTGCATCAGGTCGTGGTGGACAGGCTTTTTAAGGTTTGGGGGAGGCCTATGCTAGACCTCTTCTCAACTCAGTTCAACAGAAAACTGGAGGTTTACTGTTCAGTGGTCCCGGATCCTCTTGCTCTAGCAGAGGACACCCTCCAACACCCTTGGGACAACCTCAAGGTTTACGCCTTTCCTCCATTTTGCCTGATCTGTCAAGTTCTGAACAGGGTAATGAGTTCTCGAATTCTCAGGATGACCTTGGTGGCTCCTCTGAGGCCTTAAGCAGAGTGGTTCCTGGACCTTCTGTCTCTTCTGACAGAGGTTCCAAGAGAGATTCCTCCTTGGCGACAACTTCTTTGTCAACCTCATGTCAAAAGACTTCACTGGTCAGTAGAATCCCTGTCTCTTCATGGATGAACTATCAAGCATCTCCTCCGAGCGAGAGGATTTCCTCAGGAGGCAGCGAGACATATGTCCAGTTACCTCAGAAAGACCTTTTCAGCAGTTTACCAGGGGAAATGGGCAGTCTACTGTGATTGTTGTTGTCAACGGGGTTTCTCTCCACTCAAAGCCTCTGTTCAGCGTATAGCAGATTTCTTTTATCTTCCTCAGGAATGAGAAAGGATTCTCTCTTTCTAATGTCAGGGGCTACAGAGCTGCCCTAGGTTTGATGTTATGCCTGAAAGGCATAGACATCTTTCCATCTTGGGAGATTTCCTTGTTGTTCAGGGGTTTTGAACAAACCTGTTCTTCAAGGGAACTCAAGTCTCCTGCATGGGATGTTTCGCTTGTCATGAGAAGCCTCACTCAAGCTCCATTCGAGCCCTTGCGTCATTCATCTGACAGAGATATGACGCTAAAGACAGTTTTCCTGTTGGCCTTGGCCTAAGTTATGATGTGAAACATACCAGGGGTTGGGGGTTGGTGACCGAGTTCGTCCCAGAATTCATGGCCAAGACCCAAAATCCCTCGGTAAATGACGACAGATTCCATCATTGAATGACTTTGTGGACAATGACCCACAGGAGCTTTACTTTGTCCTGTCAGAGCTCTCATGCTACCTTAAAAGGACTCGTCATCTAAGACCTAGATGTCGTAGACTTTTTGTCAGCACTGGTTGTTCTAGAAAAGAGGTTTCCAAGAAAACCATTTCATTCTGGATACATGAAGCGATTAAGCAGGCTTATTCCTTGCCTGATAGTTCTGTCGCTGAGTCTGTGCAGGCTAGAGCACATGACGTCAGAGGTATAAGTTCTCCTCTGGCATTTAAGAAAAATTTTGCTCTTCGTAGAATTTTGAGTGCTGGTTCCTGTTTACACCAATCCACGTTCATTTCCTTTTATCTGAAAGATGTTGCTCATGGATCTTTCGACAGTTTACTTGGATCCTGTGGTGGCTGTCCAACAAGTTGTGTAATTCATCCATTACCCCTAATAAGGTCTTTTGTATTGTATCTTACCTATGATGATTGTGTGCAAGAGAGAATGAGTGAGTTGCCTGGTCTCTTTCTTTCTCTTTTTTCCTTCTTCCTGTGGGCAGGAGTGAGTTGCCTGGTCTCTTTCTTTCTCTTTTTTCCTTCTTCCTGTGGGCAGGTTAAGGAATAGACACGTCATATACTGGACTGGTCTGATACAGGTGAGTAAGGTATCCATACTGAAAGTTGGTGTGTTTTTGATCTTTGAAACTACAAACCCTCTATTCAGTAGCAAAATACTCCTCTCTCTGCCACAAGGTTGAGTGAGGAGTGGTAACAAACCCTGTGAGTATTTGGTTTGTTACTTGAACAGTCAGAATTTTCTTTGGTTCCCTGGTTGCAATGAATCTGCTTATATATCATTGTATGTACTTCAACCCAGACGGCTGAGATGTTAGATATTAGTTTATCTATCTATTCACGGGCATGAGACCACCTTCTCTTAAACTCTTCTAAGAGGGGTGGTTAGGTGGCTTAACTCCCAGCTGGTTTAGGATACTTGTACCTCCCACCAAGTATAAGTCTATCCTATTGTTAAGGCCAAAGGTTTGTTCTGCATATGAACAAATGACAAATTTTTTAATCAATCAATTTGTATTTTTCTTTGCTAGCAAACCTGAGTCTTAACGTTTACTGCCCACCTCTAGCCGCCCCCCTCTCTGTTATAGTTCCTGGCTTGGGGAAAGACTAAGTACGTCACGAGGCAGTGCCTAGTCTCTGACCAAGCTATCACCTCATACGCGCAGGAGTTGCCAGACCTCCCAGGTTCTTTGCTTATAATCTTTGATTGATTTTTACCGGTTACCAGCTAGTGCTTGGAAATACAGTGGTCCCCCCGTATTCGTGGGGGTGCGTACCAGATCCCCCCATGAATAGTTAGAACCCGCGAATAGTTGGAACCCCTATAAAAATGCTTAAAACCTCCCATTTTGTTAGTTAAAACTCAACAAAACTCCTCTAAACATTTGTATAGTTTTATCACAAAAAGTGCATTTTTTGATGAAATTGATAAAAAACAGGAATTTGTGGATATTTCTCATAGATAAATACCGCAAATTTTCCAGAAATAATGCGGGGAAATGTTCCCGAGAGAAATCCGCGAATGTGTGAGCCCTCGAATCCGGAGAACACGAATACAGGGGTCTGCTGTATCCTATTGTTAAGACCTCAAGTTTGTTAGCTATAAGAAATACAAATTTATTAAAAAATGTTATATCATAAGTGTCATTTCTGTGGATATTTCACTCATAAATTAAGACACTTTACAATTGTTGAGTTTGCATTGAAAAAATTTCATGTTACAAAACTTGGTATATTGGTTATATTGGTTTGGAAGTCTTTTAAGAGGTAAGACTATTCATATGGTAACAGTCTGATATGTAACGAAGATCCTACAGCATAGCCTGCATTAGCATATTTCAAAGTTATCTTATAGCGCATAACAGTTCTACATATTTCTTAGATAAACTTAACTTATACTTTATTTTGTCATCAACTCTCACTTTTAGAGATTTATCCAAAAATGTATCATTTAAAATAGTAGTGTAGGAGAAAATTATCATGATAATGGAGCAGATCGGTACAAGTCTGATAACATGTCCGTTAAGTTAAGGTATCTTGTATTTTTAAAAAATTGTGGTGGAAACATTTTCATGGACAATAACTTTTTTTCATCAGGGAATTGGCACCACAAACAGTGCAACATTACACTTGGAGTGTCCCAGCTGCATCTGATTTGAAAATGGCTTGGGCATGTGGGGCAGGCAAACCTACAATCCATTCTCTTGAGAAGGTATATGATTGCATTTTACATAATTTATTCCCTTATATCTCAGTCGCTCTAGTTACCTTTTTTCCTAGTATGTATTTCTTTAGTTGTTAATTTTATTTTTTATGTCTCAAAATGTAGAAGGTTTATCCTATTGTCAAGACCTCAGGTTTGTTAGCTATGAAAAATACAAATAGATTAAAAATTTGTCATATTTGGCTTGTGATCCAGGAGCACCATCATGTGGCCCAAAGAGGGTGACAGAATGATATACCATGGAATTTGAATAACATGATTAAATCATCAGCTCCAGATATCCATCCTTAACCGTGGAATTTGAATAAAATATGATTAATTCATTAGCTCTTTTGGACAACAGTTCAAGTAGGGAAATATTTAATTTTATATTACAGGAAATCATGGAGACAAAGGATGTATGAAAATTTAAACAGAGTTCAAGCAGTAAAAGCACAGAACAGAGAAGTGGATACATACAACTTATTTTTTGCATTATAACAAAGGAAAGGCTGATGCCATAATGTTATGATGATGAGGATTATGGCATACATACTAAAGAAATAGTTTTTAGCAATTTTTGCTGTGACTTCTACCTTGAATTTATGTTGTAGCCTTTGTTCATTCTGTGCCATGAGTTTAAACTCTGTGGAAAATCTGTTGTAAAAATGTCCAAGGAATGAATTGACATCTTACCATAGTTTTGTTGTTTTTGCATCTCTCCACTCCCTGTGCTCTGACAGTTGCAGAAATTGCCACCAGAGTATTGCACCATTGCTGCCATCTTTTGTTTTTTCACTTGATTGTTGCTAAATTATAATAAAATATGAAAAGAGTTAACTTTCATAATTAAACTTATTGAAGGTGTGAACATAATGGCTTTAATGACAAATATGAAAGAAACTACATTTACAGTTCTATGTGGATTGCCACCTGGTGTAAGATGGGTCATTCATGTCCAGACGTGTCCCCAGAGGTGCCGAAAGGGGAGGAACGTCGAAATAAATGACACAGACATTGATGTTACAACCCAGTCTGTGTAAATTGCTCATTTGCTTCTTGGATGTGCTAGAATGATGACAGAGGTACTCTCCAATAGCAAAGTGTAGACCATGGCAATTTGTGCTATTGTTTGTATCAAAATGAAAAACCTTGCTAAGAATAGAAGGAGATTTTGGGTAAAAGACTGGTTTCTTAAAAGAAATGAGATTTCTTATACATCCCTCATGAATGAACTTAAATGACATTCAGGTGACTGGTATAATTATTTTAGGATATTTTAGGATGGGTGAAGATAAATTTAGGGAACTGCTGGCATTAGTAACACCTTATATCTAGTAATCAAACACCTGCTCCCCCCAAGAACTGATGGCCCCCAAAGATTTGGTTGGCCCCCCTGGCCTTTGAAGTAATAATATAATAATAATAAAAATACGAACAATAAAATAATAATACTAGTAAAATTCACTCCAAGGTGAATCTTATATGGGTTCAAAATGTGAACAAGTTTCCAAAAATCTCTGGAGGGGGCCACCTTATAGTGCCCCTTAATCCCAGCTGAAACAACCTGCTTCGCTCTGCACCCCACTTATACCATAAGTTCTAAACCTCCCCCACCACCCCCAGGAAAAAAATGAAATTATGCCACTGCCTGTATGAAACAACCTGCTATATCTCTTGCTGATAGACTAATCGCCACAATGTGGTATTTAGCGACAGGGAGATCTTATGATGACCTAAAGCTCAGTGTGGCGATATCTCCCCAGAAGCTTGGGAATATCATCCCAGAACGCACCTCTAATGTTTATTTTCATGATGGCAGTTTCTTGTGTACTATCTGGACATCTATCCTTTATCTTATTTACTAAAATATCGTAAGCAATATTTTTTCAGTTACTGTTGGAAGAAGACTTGGATTTCACATTCTGTAAGCATGGGTGTGAATTATATACAGCAATCCAATCAGTCCAAAACACCTTATCAACCCATACTTCTGCCATAGTTAAAAAAATTCCTGAAGACACGCATCGCAGACAATGCTTGAGTATTACTGAAATGGTAAATACAGGATTTCCAATCACGTACGGATATGTATTTCAACCATAGAGGAACTGCATCTGACAGTGAACGGGCTATTGATACCTAATTTTAAACAAGTTGTTATGCTTTATCTGCGCAAAAGTCTGTACCGACTAAAAGCGACCACATTTATGTACCAACATCCACTTTTCTACAAGTCTTAAGACCGGAGCATAGTGTGAAAGGGGCCTATCACCATTGCTGCCATCTGTGTTTACCCTTTACTTTTAACAAAATAATATTGCTGATGATAAAATGTTGAAAACAAACCAAATCTTTGCAATCTATTAACTAAAACTTATTTAAGTTTGTTCATATACAAAACAAACCTTTGGTCTTAACATTAGGATAATACTAGCGCCAAGCTGGAAACCGGTAGAATTAATAACAAACTTGTGATATCCAGGGACTATTGGCATCTATACCAGGTTATGTGGTATTGTAGTTCCCAGAATGCCCTTGGCGTCTCGTGACCCATCAGTTATTTTCCTATCGCCTTTAAGATAGGACGTGATTACTTTCTATCTGTTTTAAAGCCGGTTTAGTTTGCCCGATTTTATTCATATTTTCCTTTTTTCTCTCTGGGTGATCTCAGCGTGGGTGTGATCTGCTAGGTGTGTGTGTACATTGTGAGATGGAGAATTTTGCTTCACCAACGGAAATTTCTTCGGGTTCTCGCAAGAGACAAAGAAAATGCCCTGGAGTGAGTGGGTTTCCTTGTTCAAGATTTTTGACATCGGTGTCTACAGATCCACATCCAACATGTAGTAGGTGCAGAGAAAACAGAGAGGGGGAGCATCGCCATCTTTGTTCCAGGTGTCGGCCCTGATGTGCAGAGAATGGAAGGAATGTGGTCAGCGTTAGACCTACCAGGCGTACCAACCTTGGAGGGGTTGCTTTCTCATTATATGGCATCACTTGTCCACCCCGGCCCGACAACGGTGAATGTTCCTCATCCCCCTGGCCCTTGCATTTTATGGGATCTAATGCCATGATAACAACAACAACATCAATGTTTCTGCGATGCAGAACATTGGAAGCAGTTTTGCAGCACACGCAGGGCTTCCAGCAACAGCCGCTCAATCTCTCCCTACAAGAGTGGTGAGTTCACAACCAACGTCACACACGGGCACGGCTGACACGATGACGTCACAGCCTACTGCTTCTCTCACTACTTCGTTGCCTCCAAAGACGAATACGCTTTCTGACTCTTTGGTACACACAGTCATGAAGAAATTACAAGCTCTAGAGGACAAGACAGATAAAGACAAAAAGAAAAAACATGAATCATCTTCTTCTTCGTCTTCTTCCTCTAGTTTGGCGTCATTGCAAAATTCAATGACGTCACTGTGTGTACCAGTCAAGAGTTGGAGGATACAGGACTTCGTGACTGATCCTCGAGGCAAGAGAAGAAGAGTAAATTCTTCTTCATCTTCAAGCCAGGACTGTCACATCCCTGTCAGCAACAAAGTAAAGAAGACAGTGCTGGTAAGCTTAACGCTAATGGACGGAGTAATTTACAGGCGTCCGACCGAGTGAAAGCATCGACGGTCGCTGGGACAGCGGCCACTGCGGAGATCCCAGCAGTGAGGACAAAGCGTTTAGCAGAGACTCCACTGCCGTTGGTAAAATCAACGGTGATTGGGCAGCATCCAACGAAGATTGGAGAACGTATACCAGTTTCTCCTGTAAGACCTTTTAAGATAAGGAGAAAGGATGAGAGTTCCCATTAAAAGGTCGAATACTAAAAGAGTTGGTAACCTCTCCTGATACGCTGATGGAAGGCGTTGTTTGCCTCGATGAGAGATCAAGGCCAACTTCCCCAATGGCCGTCGGAGATGATAGTCAAATGACCTTGAATAATATTAATAGAGATAGAGAGGAAATCAGCTCGGTTTCAGGAGAACCTTCATCTTGGAGGTATAGACGGAGTTCTCGCTCTAGATCTGTGAGGAGAGAAGAAGTTAGGCAGCCACGTCCTCCTACTAACTATCCGAGATTTAGCCGATGTCGGCCATCAGAGATCAAAGATGCCGTGGTCGTAGGGTCGGACGGCCATGACGTACCCGAACGTTTGTCAGAGGATAGAAGTGAAGTAGCTTTTCTTGCGGCTGAACACATTATGTACGTTGGGACCGAAGGAAGGGGAAAACTAGGAGTTTCTGGCTTCGTATGGGAGGTGGTTGATTTGATTCGTCAAGCCAATAACCTTTCAAGGAGCACGGAGGCACCTGCCAGTATGCTTCCTCTGGGAATCGATATGGTATTTGGACTGAAAAAGGATACGAGGGTGTCGTATGAATTACCTTTGCTCAAGTCATGCGGAGTCAGTTTTACAGCACGTCAATGCACGGATTGCTGGAAGGGGTAATTTGTTAACCCTCTTACGCCGATTGGACGTATTAAACATCGAGTCAAGATGTCTCCCGTATGCCGATTGGACGTATTATACGTCGACTCAAAAAAGTTTTTTTTAAATTCGCGGAAAAATACTTATAGGCCTACTAGCCAAAAACTTTTGAATTGCGCCTTGGGGGATGCTGGTAGTTCACGGATCAAGGCGTTGTTTTGTTTACAATCGTTACGCAGGCGCGCAAGCGCGAATTTCTTTCTTATCGCACTAAAAAGTATCAGTGACACATCTCAGAAATTATTTCGTCACTTAGACATAATTTTTGCACTGTTTTAAATTATCCATTACATGGAGTATTATCTATGAAAAAGTGCACAATTTCATGTAGAATACAACAAAAAAATACTCATGATTGTAGCTTTTATCAGTTTTGAAATATTTTCATATAAATAACGATAAGTGCCAAAATTTCAACCTTCGTCGGTAACTTTGACTCTACCGAAATGGTCGAAAAACGCAATTGTAAGCTAAAACTCTTATATTCTAGTAATATTCAATCATTTGCCTTTATTTTGCAACAAATTGGACGTCTCTAGCACAATATTTTGATTTATGGTGAATTTATTAAAAAACTTTTTCCTTGCGTCCGCGCGGTAACTCTTCCGATAAATTTTTTTGTGCGATTGTCCTAATGTTTGCACCATTTTAAATTTGCCGTTACATAAAGTTTTATATATGGAAATGTGTGTAATTTCATGCACAATGCAACTAAAAACAACCCATGGTTGTAGCTTTCATCAGTTTTGAAATATTTTCATATATATAACGATAAGTGCAAAAATTTCAACCTTTGGTCAACTTTGACTCTACCGAAATGGTCGAAAAATGCAATTGTAAGCTAAAACTCTTATATTCTAGTAATATTCAATTATTTACCTTCATTTTGCAATAAATTGGAAGTCTCTAGCACAATATTTTGATTTTTGGTGAATTTATGAAAAAAAAAAAAATTTCCTTATGTCCGGGCGGTAACTCTTCCGAAAAAAATCAGAAATTTTTTCGAGCAATTGTCGAAATGTTTGCACCATTTAAAATGAGCCGTTACATAAAGTTTTATTTATGAAAATATGCGCAATTTCATGTAGAATACAACGTAAAATGATTGAAGGTTGTAGCTTTTCTCTTTTTTGAAATATTTGCATATAAATCACGATAAATAGAAAAAACAAACCACGTTCGTTTAACTTTGACTCTACCGAAATAGTAGAAAAATGCAATTGTAAGCTAAAACTCTTACAATCTAGTAATATACAGTCATTTATCTTCATTTTGAAACAAATTAGAAGTGTCCAGCAAAATATTTAGATTTATGGTGAATTTAAAAAAAAAACTTTCTTTCCCTCCGTGCGCCGATTCGCGGCCGCAAATCTCCGAAATGTATACGTCGCATTCTCATAATATTTGCTCCTTTTCATATTAGGCGTTTTATAGAGTTTCATATATGAAAATGTGCGCAAATTCATGAAGAATACAAACAAAAAATAATTGAAGGTTGTAGCTTTTCTCATTTTTGCAATATATTTGCATATAAAAAATATATATATAAAAATTTCGACATTCATTCAACTTTAACTTGTCCGAAATGGTCGAAAACTGCAATTCTAAGCTAAAACTCTTACAGTATCATAATATTCAATCATTTGTCTTCATTTTGAAACAAATTGGAAATCTCTAGAACAATATTTCGATTTATGTTGAATTTTTGAAAAAAAAACTTTTTTTACGTCTGCGTGTTACGAATTCATGCACCATTTTCTGATAATATTATTTCTGTGTTTCTTTGATCGTTTTACAATGTGTTCTATATCAAAATTATTGAAATTCAGTGTACAATATAAAAAAAAAGTAACTTATTAGCTTTAACCGTTTTTTGCACGGCTCGATTTGAATACAATTATGTATGAATTTTTTTTTTTTTATCGCTACCATATATCGCATTATTTATATATGATAATGATTTTTTTTTCATTTCTGATGGTTGCATACTAAACTTTAGGCAATGACAAAAAAAAAAGGCGCCAAAAATTAACTCTTAATCTTCAAAACTAAGCACGCTGGGATTTTAAAAAAAATTATTTTTTCCGCTTCTGCGCTCACTCCAAATCCGCCTCGGCATACGGGAGACGTTTTGGTTTTTAGGGCTTAGGCGTAAGAGGGTTAAGATCAAATAGATAATTTAAGTTTATTCCCTCGCCATTGATGAAACATAGGAAATATTATGCAACACCTATGGTTCCTTTGCTATCTAGACAAATTAACCCAGATGTGGTAAGGTTAAGCTTAGATTAACCTTGGATCAAGTTAAGATGGAATGCCCATCGATGACTTGTCGGGAGGTGCTACTTTGGAAGCAACAGCTTCTTCTATCTTTCAGACTGCTTCTTGGTTAGACCTTTGGTCAACAGCAGTGGCAAAAATTGCATCCTCAGAAGCAACAAGAAAAGTGGTGGATGAGACAATGTTTATCAGATTGCTACAATCAGGTTCCAAAGCAATTGCGTACTTGACGAATTTGAGTGCCAATGTTTGGGCTAATATCCTGTTGATTAGGAGAGATGCAGCTTTGGCTAGATTAAGCTGCACTATTGACTTGGATTCCCTGTTAGCAATGAGGAATGGGGATTTCCTAGAGTTGCAATTGCTGTTGCCAAAGAGCATACTGGAAAATACCATAGATAGAGGAAGGATAGATACTCATGACAGATTAGTCCAGCAGGCAGTTAGGAAAACATCTGGAAGCCAGGCTAATTCTAATGAGGTAAGACATCAGCAAATACCTCATAAGAAATCATTGAGACATAACATCTCTAATAGTTCAACAAGACCCTCTTCCCCAAAGAAGTTAGCTCATTGGCCCTATCACAATAGACGCAATAGAGGAAGGGGTATTAGGGGCAGGGGGAGAGGTTCAAGACGATAGGATGGGTGCCTCTCATCACTCAGCCACACCAGTGGGAATTGACTGGCAAATCACTGGAAGGCGTTGCAGGAATCTGGAGCGGAGCAGTGGGTGGTAGTGTTCTCAGAATCGGATATTTGATTCCGTCTGAAGTGACCCTACCCTTGACAGAACAACCATTACTGTACCTCTCCTATGCTCAGGAATCTCAGAAAGCTTTTATTCTGCAAGAGGAAGTGAAAAAGATGATGGAAAAAGGATCTGTGGAGCAAGTATCGCTTCCGTCAAAGGGGTTTTACAGCCACATTTTCCTTGTCCCCAAAGCCAACGGAGATTGGAGGACAGTAATTGATCTGTCAACATTGAATCTGTTTATAAGGAAAACCAGATTCAGAATGGAGACCCCAAAGACAGTTCTAGCAGCAGTCAGGGGCAAGGATGCTATATACTGACAATAGCCTTGAAGGACGCATATTTTCAGATCCTAGTCCATCAGTCTTCCAGGAAATTTCTCCGCTTCAGTCTTGCAGAGAAAGTTTTCCAATTCAGAGTCCTGTGCTTCGGATTGACAACGACTCCGCAAGTTTTTACCAGAGTATTCACTCTCGTGTCGACGTGGGAGCATGCTCAGGGGATCAGGCTAATAAGATACCTAGACAACTGGCTGGTGATAGCAAAGTCCAGAGAAAAATTACTTCGGGATAGGGATAACCTTCTGTAGTTTTGTCACAGCCTAGGCATTGTTATAAATTAGAAGACGTCAAAGTTGGATCCAAGTCAACGGCTGGTGTATCTGGGTATGACTATAGACACAGTAAGTTCCTTAGAGAAGCTGGTACCACACACGGGAGACTACATCTTTGATCATTGCAATGGAGGATGAAGGAGTTTTGGTCTCCAATGGTAGATCACCCATACGAGCGAATTCCCGTCAACAGCGGTGAGGAAAAACCTACTGTGGTGGGTGCAGGACAACAATCTGACAGTGGGAGTTGCCCTTCAGCAACCCTCTCCGGACCTCTTGTTGTTCTTGGATGCGTCACTCGAAGGTTGGGGCGCCCACATGGAGAAGCTGATGATTTCAGGGAAGTGGAGTTGCGAGGACAGAGAACTCCATATAAAAGTGTTGGAGTTAAAAGCAGTGTTTCTGGCACTACAGGAATTCCGGGAGAGGTTGAAGGGACAATCAGTGGTATTGATGTCAGACACCTGATAACAGTTCAGCTTCATCAGTAGGCTGTAGAGAACTTAGTAGACGTCAGAGCCAGCTATATTCCAGGAAAAAGAAATATAGTGGCCGACAAATTGAGCCGCAATGACCAGATCCTAGGAATGGAGTGGTCCTTGCATCAAGAAGTAGTGGACAGAATGTTCATATTGTGGGAAAGGCTGATCATAGACCTATTCCCAACTAGGTACAGGAAAAAGTTGGAAGTGTATTGTTCATTAGTCCTGGACGCAGAGGCAGTAGCAGAAGATGTGCTACAACACCCATGGGACAATCTGGACATGTACGCATTTCCTCCATTTTGCCTAATCCATCAGGTTCTGAACAAGGTAATGCAGTCTCAGAACCTCAAAATGACTGATAGCTCCTTTGTGGCCAAAGGCAGAATGGTGTCCGGATCTGTTGGAACTCCTAATAGATGTGCTGAGAGTTACCTCCGTGGAACAACCTACTATGTCAACCGCATATGGATAGGTATCATCAGTCGGTGCAGTCCCTATCACTTCACGGGTGGAGACTGTCAAGTATCTCCTGCAAGCTAGAGGCATTTTTCAGAACGCAGCAACACAGATGGCAGGAAATATCAGATGGTCATGTGCAGCGGTCTACCAAGGAAAATGGTCCATGTACTGTGATTGGTGTTGTAGAAGGAACTTGTCTCCACCTGGAACCACTTTTCAACAGTTAGCAGATTTTCGGATATATATCAGGACAGAAAGGCATATGTCTGTATCTGCTGTAAAGGGATACAGGGCTGCTCTAGCCTCGGTCCTGCGGATGGAAGGCGTGGACATTTCTTCTTCATGGGAGATGGCTATGTTAATGAAGAGTTTTGAGCAGTCCTGTTCCCTGAAGGAACTAAAAGCTCCAGATTGGGATTTGACCGTGGTACCAAGTAGTCTCACAAAACCCCCATACAAGCCATTGAGACAGGCTACAGGTAGAAGCTTGACCCTGAAGGCAGTCTTCCTATTGGCCCTAGCCTCAACCAAAAGGGTGGGGGAGCTGCATGGTCTGTCATATGAGGTGAAGCATTCAAGAAGTTGGAAATCTATGGTTTTCGAGTTTGTCCCAGAATTCATGGCCAAAACTCAAAACCCATCAGTAGTGGATGGCAGAGTGGACTCCTTTTCCATACCTTCTCTGGCAGAATTTGTAGACAATGACGCTGAAGAAATACTTCTATGTCCTGTCGGAGTGCTAAGAGCGTACTTAAGAAGAACACGGCATCTCAGGCCGGGGTGCCAAAGGCCTTTTGTAAGTATAGGACAGAACAAAAAGGAAGTATCCAGGAACACAATATCTTTTTGGCCGAGAGAAACGATCAGGAATGCACACATTACAGAAGACAGAGGGTCAAATATCCTGGAGAGAGCTAGAGCTCATGACATCAGGGGCTTGAGCACTTCTTTGGCATTCAAGAAAAATATGTGTGGAGAGGATTTTGAAAGCTGGTTTGTTCATACGCGAACAAACCCTCGGCCTTAACAATAGGAGGGGTTGCTAGCGCATTTTGTGGAGGCTCGCACCCCCCCTTCCTGGTCCAGCCAGGCCATCCCCCCTCCTCCCGGCCTCGTCTTCGCGGGTAGGAGTAGTCGGCCATCTTGTATTGCTCCGCCAGTGTCTGTCGCTGCTTTGTATCGCAGCGTCAGCCCCGTTGATGATGTCACGGGGTCCATCTTTGTGTATTCCTCCACCAGTGGTGTCTCTTTCCCCCTCGCACAGAGGGGGAAAGCCGTGACGTCACCACCGCTTGTGATGTCACTCTCATCGATGACGTATCTCCCAGTCGCCTCCTCTGATCCGCCTCACTTAGCTGCGACTTCATCACTGCCGCCCAGTTCGCTGCATCTCCCTTCCTTGTCTTCGGAGCCTTCTCTGACACATCAGTCTGAGGTCATATGCCAGGCAGTGCTTCAGAGGCTGGACTCTGTATTGGATGTGAAGTTGGCTGCCCTATCGGTTGGGAGGACTGGTAGGAAACGCGTTGCTTTGTCCCCGCCTTCCGAGAAGAGTGTGCATAAAAAGCTAGTGCTTTTTTCCTCTCCCTCTTCCCCCTCTACCCCTCGTCGGCGTATTAAGCGTTGGAAGGCTAAGAACTTTGCCCTTCCTTCGCCGTCGAGGGAGGAAGAACGCGGACGTGTTCCCGAGAGTGCTGTGGTTTTGGGCAGTGTTAGTTGTGTGTGTTCTGCAGGGGTTGCTTCGCCGCCAAATCTCGAACATGCAACCACCAACCCCCCTCCGTCCTTGCACATCGCGAGCGTGTTGCAACCTCCCCTGCCCGTGCACGTGATGTTAGTGCTCCTTCTTCTCCAAAGCATATTCGTCGCCGTAAAGATCTGAAGGCGCCTGTCAAGAGGTCGAAGGTAGTGAGCACGGAATTGGTGCAGCCAGAGTGTTTGCCTGCCTCTAACTGGTGCTTCCAAGAATTCGACTATAAGGGATCCTGTGAATTTTGGTGAAGAAGGCGTGTTAGAAGAGCCTACACATCCTTCTTGTCGTCGGTCGCCGGTTGCTGGTGCCAGAGCAGGAGGGAGACACGCAGGAGTTTCTGTCTTCCTTTTCGGAAGTTGTTGATCTCATTCATGGGTTCAACAATTTGGAAAGTAGCACTCAGGCTTGGTCGTCTTACACTCCTTTCTTGGAAGCCTTGGTGGGAGCTACTCAGGACCCCAAATCATCTCTTCAGCTGACATTGTCGGGGCATGCTCAGTCGGTCTTGCAGAAGGTTAATGCCTCTGTTTCTGACCAGGACGGTTCACTTCGCTCTAGGGGCTCTACCAAACTACTACCCCTGGCTCTCACAAGACATAGGAAGTACTATGCTACGAGCTCTGCATTTTTGTTGTCACGCCACCTTAACCCAGATGTCATTCAGCTGAAGCTGGGTTTGACTTTGGAACAGGTGAGGTCAGTGGCTCCGTCCTTATCTCTGCAAGATGCCTTAACTTTGGAATCTATGGCGGCCTCCATGTTGCAGACGGTTTCTTGGCTGGACCTCTGGTCTGTGGTGATTGCCAAGATAGCTTCTGACAGGTCCCCTGAAGGGTTGGTGAGTGCCACCACCCTTGCCGGTATATTGCAGTCCGAGGGCATGGCGTTTTCATATTTGGCTCACTTCTGTGCCAATTTATGGGCTAATCTTCTTCTGGTTAGGAGGGATGTGGCTTTGTCTAGGATGGAGAGGTCGCTCGACACCGAGTCTTTACTGGCCTTGAGGAACGGTGATCTGTTGGAGTCGCAATTCTTGTTTCCATAGACAGAACTCGAAAATGCGATAGACTGACGCCGGGCTGACACCAAGGACCAACTGGTGCACCAAGCCGTGTCTAAGTCAGAGTCTCGCCCTCAGAGATGTCCGGCCCATCCTCCTCCCCCAGTCCAGCAGCAGTCGAGGAGATCGTCGCCTGGTAGGCCATCGAGGACCTCAAGTTTGGCAGGGCCTTCCCGTTCAACACAGCCCAAGTCTCAAGATCAACGCCCCTTTAGCTTTCATTCCTTTAAACCAAGAAGGGCCCCCAGGGGCAGAGGTCAAGGGGGCTGTCGGTAGGTTGGGGCGCCTCTCCCTCTCCTCTGCCATAGGTGGGGGGTTGCCTTGGTGGCCATTGGGCCAAGTGGCAGAGTTATGGGGCGAAGAAGTGGGTGGTAGATGTCCTTCGGGTGGGATACCTGTTGCCATTTGACATCTCTCCTCCTCTGTCGGACAAGCCGCAGCTCAGGAAGACGTATCCTCCAGATTCTCTTAAGTTCTTGGCTCTTCGGGAGGAAGTGCAGAAAATGCTGGACAAGGATGCGATAGAGGAAGTAGTGCGTCCATCCCCGGGGTTTTAATGTCAAATCTTCTTGGTGCCCAAGGCGTCGGGAGGATGGAGGAGGCCTGTGATCGACTTATCCACCTTGAATCGCTTCATCAGGAAGACACGGTTCAAGATGGAGACCCCGCTCTCGGTGTTGGCAGCCGTGAGGGAAGGCGACTTCATGCTGTCGATAGACTTGAGGGACGCATACTTCCAGATCCCTGTTCATTCCATGTCCAGGAAGTTCCTTTGCTTCTCTCTGGCGGACAAGATCTTCGAGTTCAAAGTCTTGTGCTTCAGGCTGACGACAACCCCTCAAGTGTTCACAAGGGTCTTCTCTCTCGCGTCAAGTTGGGCCCATGCTCAGGGGATCCGTTTGCTGAGGTACTTCGACGATTGGTTGGTCGTGGCAGTTTCCAGGGAGAAGCTGCTGCAGGACAGGGATCGTCTACTTCGGTTCTGTCTGGACCTGGGCATATTAGTCAACCAGGAAAAGTCGAACCTCGTACCCAGTCAAAGGATTCTCTACCTGGGCATGGTCATCGATACGACAGTGGCAAGAGTTTTCCCGTCGGATCAGAGATTGGAGAAGTTGCGGGCTGCAGCGTGCAACTTCCTGTCAAAGTCGCACCAGTCAGCTCATCAGTGGCAGGTTCTTCTGGGAGTGCTATCTTCCCTGGAGAAGCTGGTCCCTCATGGGCGTCTTCATCTTTGGTCTCTGCAATGGAGACTGGGGGAATTCTGGTCTCCGGTGGGGGACTCTCCCGTTTATGGTTCCATTGTCTTTGGAAGTGAGAGAAGACCTTCATTGGTGGTTGGACGACCAGAATCTATTGAAGGGCGTCCCTCTGCGTTCTCTCCCTCCGGACTTCCTTCTGTTCTCGGATGCCTCCCTCGCAGGTTGGGGCGCGCACTTTGGCAGCCTCATCGCTTCAGGCGTTTGGGTCTTGGAGGACAAGCAGCAACATATCAACGTCTTGGAGTTGAAGGCGGCTTTCCTGGGTCTGAAGGAGTTTCGGGGGATGGTAGAGGGTCACTCTGTCGTTCTCATGTTGGACAACACCACGGTGGTAGCCTACATGAACAAACAGGGAGGCCTGGTTTCTCAGCAACTTCATGCCTTGACCGTCGAGCTTCACCAGTGGGCAATCAGCAATTCGGTAGAGCTCTCAGCCAAGATATCCCAGGGAAATGGAACGTGGTCGCAGACAAACTCAGTCGCCAGGATCAGATCCTAGGCACAGAGTGGTCCCTTCATCAAGTGGTGGCAGACAAGCTTTTCCAGATTTTGGGGAGACCCATGCTGGACCTTTCGTGACACATTACAACAGGAAGCTGGAGGTGTTCTGTTCAGTGGTTCCAGATCCCTTAGCATTGGCAGAAGACGCATTCCAACATCCCTGGGACAACCTGGAGGTGTATGCCTTCCCTCCGTTTTGTTTGATCCATCAGGTTCTGAACAGGCTGATGAGTTCACATGGTCTCAGAATGACTTTGGTAGCCCCTCTGTGGCCTCAGGCGGAATGGTTTCCAGATCTGCTGTCGTTGTTGTCAAAGATTCCGAGGGAGATTCCCCCTTGGCGGCATCTTCTGTGTCAGCCCCATGCAGAAAGGTTCCACCAGTCAGTAGAATCCCTGTCTCTTCACAGTTGGAGGCTATCAACTATCTCCTCCGAGAGAGAGACTTTTCTCAGAAATCAGCTGGGCACATGTCCAACAGTCTTATGAAGTCAACCTCCGCAGTTTACCAAGGCGGTATTTGGCGACGCCAAAACTTTTACTTCCTTTTATTTAAAAGATGTTGCCCATAGATCCTTTGACACTTTTTCCTTGGGTCCAGTGGTGGCTGCCCAGCAGGTGGTATAGCTCATCCAGTACCCCTGGCAGGTCAGTTTGTGTCTAAGTCTAAGATGAAGGTATGAAAGTAGAATGAATGAAATGACTGTCTTTCTTCTTTACTACTCTTCTAACTACTCCTTTACCTACGGGCAGTATGAAGGAGAGTACCATCATGAGCTGGAACGGACTAGATGCAGGTGAGGGGGACAGCCATACTGTAAAGATAATCTAGAGTATAGAATACTTTTCAGTAGCAACACACTCCTCTCAGTAATAGAGAGAGAGTGGGGTGATAATAGGTCCAGATACAAGGGACAGGAGTGGTTTATGAGAACGGATAGCTCTCCACCTTCCGTAATGCAATAAACCATGGCACTATATGAAACACCCAGAGAGGGAAACCAATAGATTCTCATGTATCTTTGGTTCAAAGGTTAATGATCCATTGTCTTAGAATACATCTAATATCCGGAAATGGATAAAGGTGGAAAACTCCCAGTCGGTTAAAGAGATTTACCTCCCACCAATAAGTCTGTCCTAATGTTAAGACTGAAGGTTTGTTTTGTATATGAACAAATGAAAATTTTTTAACCAATTTGTATTTTTCATAACTAACAAACCTGAGGTCTTAACAGATAAGGCCCACCTCTAACCACCTTCTAACAGTCTAAACTGGGTTGGAAGAGTAACTGATGGGTCATGAGACGCCAAGAGCATTCTGGGAACTACAATACCCCGTGACCTGGTTTAGATGCCATCCCTGGATCTCACAAGGTTGTTATTAATTCTACCAGTTTCCAGCTTGGCGCTAGTATTATCCTAATGTTAAGACCTCAGGTTTGTTAGTTATGAAAAATACAAATTGGTTAAAAAATTGTCATTTTTATTATTATTATAAAGGATTAGTTTATCCAGACCTCTGAGCATTATTAACTCATTGAAGGTGTGAATATAATGGCTTAGGTGACAAAATACTTAAGAAAATGAATAGGACTTTACACCAAGGTGATCTAAGGTGTAAATTTACATAATGGCTTAGGTGACAAAATAAGAAATGAATAGGACGTTACATCAAGCTGTTGATTGAAATCATGGGAGATTGTAATTGTGGTCTGACAGTCTATTGAGTTATTTTAATATTTTTTCAGCCGAGGTAAGGCCAGTGACAGAAATGCAAAAAGGACATAGCTACAACATCACTTTCAGCTAAAAAGGTTGTAAAATGTCTAATCTGTAGGAAGGAAAATCTGACATAAGAATTAGGGATGAACCAATACCAACTTTTTGGCCAATACCGTTACCAACTTTTAAAGCTGATACTGATACCTGTTACCTCCATATTACTGTTATTTAGGAAAATATATATTGTTACTAAAATCGTTCTTATTCTCTGGTTATCATATATTAAAGGTCAAAAGTTGAAAAGTCATATAACAGGGTTATATAAACTTCACGTGTCTAATTCCAAGCTGCAGCAGTAGCAGTACAGTGACTCATTGCACCACTCACTTATACCATACCTGTAATGCCCATGTTGAAATAGTTTCTAACTCCATCAGGTTGGCAACGACTCATAACTGGTATAGATAGACACAACCATAGTTAATTAAAATTAGAATTACAATAATAAATTGTTAAATGCACTGTACAGTATTAAGTTACCATCTGTTTTTAAAAGATAAACAATAAACCTATATACTACAATGATATGCCTATATTTAGTTTGTTTGGTGGGCTTTGTTAATATAGGCAGTTAACAGTTTAAACAGTTTAGGCTTATGATGTTCCGAGGTTATGACGCTTAAGACACCAATCCGAAGGAAGAAATATGACTCCAAAAAGGCAAATTAATCAATATTTGAAGCTTTTTTGGATGAATATGAAAACAATAAAAATGCAGTTTACATAGTTTTCAATACAACCAAAGGTTTTCTTAGGATTTTTGACGATTTTCGATGCTGTTCTGGCTTACGACACGTCTCAAGAACAGAAACCCCATCGTAAACTGGGCACTGCCTGAACATTTTAGGAAGCCTATAAGGGTTTTAAATTCCTATACTAACGGCAAAAGTATTGGCTGGTATTGGCCAGAAATTCACCTATACAGATACCACAAAAACTAGCCAATAGCACCAATACCCATAGTTGAGCACATCTCTAATAAGAATGTTTATGATTTACCTTCAGAATTGATTGCTACTGCATCCAAGATATCCAGCTTTGAGTTGCCTAAAGTTCCATTAAAATTTTTAAATGCTTCCTGAGTTGTTTGTTTAAGGATTCAATATTTATCGTGTTTGTTTTCTTTTACAGGATGACCAAGGAACGATGAATGATAACACCATTCATTGGGTTGTATTTTTGAAAGGCAATCAGAGATGTCTGTTGTTTACTGATGATATAGAAATAGCATCAGCTGCTCTGAATGCTGTTGAATTGGAACGAATACAACAGGAGATAAAAATATCACTAAACTGTATAGGTTTGTCATTAGTCAATGATATCACCAGGAAGGAAGTTACTTATATAAGTCTTGCAAGGTATGTGTAAAATTAATAGTAACCAGAATGCTTAAAAACTGCTAAAATTCAAATTAGAACCATTATTGAAAGGCTATTTGATTAACTTTACCTGTAATATACTTTAGAGTACTCTTGTATAAGGCTCTTTTTGGCAGTCAGGTACTGCATTGACAATACAGTGGTCCCCCGTATTCGCAGGGGATGTGTACCAGACCCCCCATGAATAGTTAGAACCCGTGAATAGTTAGAACCCCTATTAAAATGTTTAAAACCTCCGATTTTGTTAGTTAAAACTCAATAAAAACCCACTAAAACTTTATATACCTGGTTATTTTAATAGTTTTATCACAAAAAGTGCATTTTATGATTAAATTGATAAAAAAAACAGGAATTTTTGGATATTTCGCATAGAAAAATACAGTGAAAAGGCGAGTTCTCCGCGAATAATGTGGGGAAATGTTCCAGAGAGAAATCCGCGAATGTGTGAGTCTGCGAATCCAGAGAATGCAAATATGGCGGGTTCACTGTACTTACAAACATGCAGTTTGGATAACTACATTTTTTCAGTGATAAATTATGCGGTGCAGTGGCCACTAAATCTATTACTGTAACATATGTACTATACCCCAAAGTTTACCACTGCTGCTTTACATTTTTCATGTATAGGAATTTTAAGTTCTTAAGGGTATCATTAGGCTTTTCAGAATTCATAGTAATTAATTTCATCATTTGGAAAATTAGTTGTCAAGTCTTCTCTTGGGTAATTCTGCACAAGTCTGAAGTAGTAAAACAACTCACTTTCTTTGCTATAACTTAGGAAGTTTACCAAGTGCAAATAAGAGACTTTTTTTTATAAGAATTCTCCATGGCTTAAAGCCATTTTCCTTGAATTATACTAAAGTACATGTTTTTACACTTTTATTGTCAATCCAAAAGTTATGTATATATTATACATACCCCTTAACTTCATAAGCAATACGCAGGAAAACATACAAGACTTAAAGACCCACATTTCACAATTTATAGCGACTGCTCAAAGTCGCCATCTGGTGTAGGCTAAAAAGTTGTTATCTTTACTGACTCAAGAAACTCTTAAAAGTCTCTGAGAATTTTTATAAAAATCCCATTGTCAAACATGTAAGTTTTCTCTGCAAATTATTTGAAATCTGTATGAATATTAAATTATGATGAATCACTTGGGTTGTAACCATTAAGGAAAATGACGATTCTGATAAAGTAACTATAGCTGCAATTAATATGAATAAATCAGTTATTCCTGGTCTTGTCAGTGATTCGTTATCATTAAAACTTATGTATCCTTAATAAATGGAAAGCTTTGGGGCATAATGAAACTGATAACAAATTAAAAAAGTTTAAACCCAGTGTTAAATTGTGGTATTCCTCATTCCAAAAAATACCACTTTGGAGTCCACCCAAAAAGTCACTTTCATGGGTAATTGATAAATAAGCCCCATGAGCCCATCTCAGAAAGCAGAGAATGTAAAACAACACTTACAATTAAATATATATTAAGCGTTTGCCCAGTATTCAATCAGCATTATATTTTAAGTTTTGAAAACAAACTATTGAAATAAGTTTTATCTGACTCGAAACACTTTCCATTTATCAAATGGTTACAATTATACCTACTAATGTAATAAATACAAAATATATTTATCGAAAACAAACCATTTGGACCAGGCCTAGAGTGTTGAGAATGTAAGCTCTGTAGTTTAAAGTATTTTGTGAATAATAATACATAATAATAACTTGCATGTTTGTCCCATAATTTTGATGCATTTTAAGGATAAGTATTAAGTAATATGTAGTATATCATTCAAATATATACGGAGTCCTAATAGAGTAGTGTTGTCTTACCCTGAAAAGATTTCATCATTTATAGAATACCAGTTGATCTTTACTGATTGCTGTTTTCAATTTTCTCATATCTTCTAGTTCTGGTGTTGTATGGGAACACTGCAAATTAAAAGGGAAAAAACATCGTCCCTTCACTCAAGATCAAACTGAAAATCTTGAAAAATGTTACCAGATGTATCAGAAACTGCTTCAGGGAGATGTTCAGTCCCATGTCATCAGTCATTATGTCATAAGTAAAAATTTAGAGGTAAGGTGAAACTGTGACTATAATGTTTCTTTGTTGTATCTACCAGTGTTGCTTCTTTCTTAGAAATTGCTACTTAGTGTTTTTTGACTACCAAGAAAATGAGATGGACATCACTGCTGTGATCAAGTTCACTCATTCCCAGGCATTTCCTCAGTTTCTTGTGAGATTCTGAAGAAAATTTGCTGGAGTTAAAAGGATCCATAATAGTATCCCAATACTTGTACAATCTAACAGAAAACACACACACTGAAACAAATATAAATGAAAAAGCAAGCAAACTAAACCAGCTTTAAAAGGGACAGAGAGCAAAGCATGCCTTCTCTTAAAGGCGGCAAAAAAGTAACTAGTTTAGTCATGAGATGCTGAAGGGATTGTGGGAGCTCCCACATGGCTTGTGATCCAGCCCAGATGCCAATAGCTCCTTGTGTACATAACGTTTATTAACTTACTGGTTTTTCAGCTGGTGCTAGATTTATCATAATGTTAAGACCAAGAGTTTGTTAGTTATGAAAAATAAGAATTTGATTAAATAAAAATTGTCTTGTTACTAGACTACTAATCTAGTTAGTAAAAAAAATAGAATTCTCAAGAAAATCTCAGTGAGACTAGGATTTCACATTGTTTGAATCTAGGAAAGTTTTTATCCATGTATATACTTGTTTATATAATTGGGTTTCCAATAGTTTGTTTTGAAGAGAAAGTACACTTAACTGTTACACAGGACATTGGTAACATGATGGCAGTTGTTTTATGTTTGGCCAGTAATATGCAGTACCTCCTTCATAAATGATTGCGTTTCTAAGGTTATGTTTGAGTTTATACTTCACATGTAAATCAAATCAGGTGCTCTTGGTGTATCACCAGGATCTGAATGTTGGTGTAAAATTTTCTTTTATTTTCATGGATAATATGTAAATATGCATTCCTAGTCTTTTTAATATTTGTTAGATTATGATTGGTTTTAGAATTTACTTTTGCTCTTGGTTTAGTTGCATACTTGTGTATACAGAGTACAGCATGGGACTTTGATATGCTTACTTAAGATTCAATTATAGTATTGCTTTTGTTCCTCCTTAAGTTAACTATAAACATATGAATGCTAATGAACATCATCTGCCATCTCTGGTAACGTGATGAATTTGATATATAACCTTTTTTCTACTTTCAGGTTGATTATATCACCATGACTGTTAGTAAACCATTCAACAGAAAGATAAGAAGGACTTTTCACCCAGGCGTTTGGCTAGAGGTTAGAATTGTAATTTTTTCTTTTTTACTGAAATTTGCCTATTTTCCTTGTTAAACTATTGCAGAGAGTTTGAAAACTAGTCAGTGGGAAAAGGGTTTATAGTAGGTAATGTTAACGTTGTCATACTATGATGACTTCGTAAGCTTTTAACATTATAAGTTGTTAGTTGTTCATACGCGAACAAACCCTCGGTCTTAACAATAGGATCATTTCTAGCGCCTAGCTGGATCCAGTAAAAAAGTAGATGAAAGCAAGGAATCTTGTGGTGTCTGGCAACGCATGTGTAGATTGGGTGAAGAGTGGTCAAACGCCGAACATCTACGCCAGTCTTTCTTTACCGCCTTGGGACGAGAGTTGGGTTTTTCCTCTCTTGGCGTTTTTCCCAGTTTTTGCCTGTTTCGTTCCTTTAGTGTGTTTTTACCTATATTATGGCTGCTTCTGCTCCTTCTCAACGTCAGCGTTGGTGCCCCGGAATTCCTGGATTCCCGTGTTCTCGTTTCTTGGCTTCGTCAGCGACGGACCCTCACATCACTTGCAGTAGGTGTCTTTCCAATTTTTGTACGATTACGAATCCTTGTATGGAATGCCGAGCATGGCCTTTGGAGCAGTGGAGGAAGTTTTATGGTAAGAGGGAACGTCGGAGAGTCTCCACTCTTCCTTCTTGGGAGGGCTTTACTTCTAATCCCGATGTTTCGTCTTCCGAGAGAGAGGCTTTTCTCAGAAGTCAGCTGGGCACATGTCCAGCAGTCTTAGGAAGTCAACCTCCGCAGTTTACCAAGGCAAATGGGCGATCTACTGTGATTGGTGTTGTAAACGGGATTTTCCTTCACTCGCGACCTCTATTCAGGAATAGCAGACTTTTTAACCTTCCTCAGAGATGAGAAACGTTTGTCTGTGTCTGCTATTAGAGGCTACAGGGCGGCTCTGAGTTTGGTGTTACGCCTGAAGGGTATCGACGTCTCCTCTTCCTGGGAACTTTCCCTGCTAGTTAGGGGTTTGAGCAGTCGTCTTCTCCAAGAGAGCTCAAGCCCCCAACGTGGGATGTTTCCTTGGTGCTTAAGAGCTTCGTTCCCTGTCCAGGCCCTGCGTTACTATCTTAAAAGGACTCGGCACCTTAGACCAGGCTGCCGCAGGCTTCTTGTCAGTACAGTACGAAGAAAGAGGTGTCTAAGAATACTATCTCTTTTTGGATACGGGAAGTCGTCAGACAGGCATACTTGACTCTTGATGATTCCATCACCACGTCTGTGCAGGCTAGAGCACATGATGTTAGGGGTATTGATCCCTCTCTGGCTTTCAAAAACAACTTGGCTGTACATAGTGTGTTGAGCGCTGGTACTTGGTTACGCCAGTCCATGTTCACCTCTTTCTATCTTAAGGATGTTGCCCACAGATCTATGGACACATTTTCCCTGGGTCCTGTGGTGGCTGCCCAACAGGTTGTGTATCTCATATTTGCCCTTAACGGGGCACCTTTGTATCTTACCTAAGATGATTGTGTGGATGAGAGAATGAGTGAGTTGGCTGGCCTCCTCCTCTCTCTTGTGCCTTTCCTTCTTCCTTCGGGCAGTTTAAGGAATTGACACATCATTTGCTGGACTAGTCTGATACAGGTGAGTGAGGTAGTCATACTGGTATTGTGGTCGTGCAGTATTCAATTTCTTACCCACTATTTAGTAGCATAGGCTCCGCTCCTGGGCAAGGAGGAGTCGGGAGTACTCAAACCCTAGTGCCCTGGTTTGTTTTTTGGACAGTCACAGTTTTTCTTTGGTTCCCTGTACAATGGTTATCCCATATATCATTGTATGTCACTCAGGTTCTGAGTGGTTAGATTTTAGTGTATCTAGCTTCTCAATGGGCTTCAGTCCCTCTCTAAGAACTATTTCTTTTGAGAGCTGGACTGGCCGGTAGGCCCCCAGCTGGTCTAGGATGTCTTATACCTCCTCCAAGTATGTCTATCCTATTGTTAAGACCGAGGGTTTGTTCGCTAATGAACAAATGACAAATTTTCTAAGACAATTTGTATTTTTCATAGCTACAAACCTGAGGTGTTAACGTTATACTGCCTGCCTCCAGCCGCCCCTCTTTTTTTTAAGTCATTCTGAGTTGGGAAAGACTGGCGTAGATCTTCGGCGTTTGACCACTCTTCACCCGATCTACGCATGCGTTGCCAGATACCACAAGATTCCTTGCTTTCATCTACTTTGTTACCGATCCAGCTAGGAGCTAGAAATTATCCTATTGTTAAGACCTCAGGTTTGTAGCTATGAAAAATACTAATTGTCTTAGAAAATTTGTCATTTTTAGCAAATCACAAAAACCCTGTTGTGCTTACATGAAGTGTGTGCAGATAACTCTATGCTAGTGATTAACATTTCCGTTTCAGTTCCGAACATCTCCACACCAAAGGCACATCCATTTCAAAATAAACAGTGTCCAAATTGATAACCAGTTAGGGGGATCCATGTTTCCAGTTGTGTTTGCCAGAGTGCCTCCGCCTCGCAGTGTTATGGCAGAAACAGGTGTGTGACAGTGTTTATGTTTCATCTTTAATTTTTGTTTATTGTTCATACTTTTTTTTAAGACTAACCTCTTGGTAATCCATTTTGATTTGGTTTTCTTGACTGAGGTATATTTTTAGGCACTATTTTTAACTATACTAGGTTTGTGTTTAAATTTTGAACTTCTGTATATTTTGTAAGTTATATATGAGGATTACTTTCTGGATTTGTTTGAGTGAGAATTGGTTATGTTACTCTATTATATAAACCTGGTTGTTGATTAGTTCCTGCTGATTACCACCTAGTTTTATAACTCCTATATTTATTATGAATAAAATTTGAAATGTGAGTTGATAGGTCTGGCTGCCCTTCTTTAAAATAATCATCTTTTCCTCAGTCTGCAGTTTGTCTTTTGCATGGGCTTCAATGCTTGCAATGCTCATTTTTTTCCAATTTCCAGCATTTTGCAGAAATTTCAGCATTGTCTTACAGTAAGTTAGTATGACTGGTCTTGAGTAATCATGTTTCTGAAAAAGAATAACTGTTGTTTTGCTAAATCAGCAGCACGTTTTTTATTTTGGTGACTAACTAGAGAAGAATTCTGTTATAAACAGATCGAAGGCAGAATATGTAAACCTTCTTGCTCATGCCACTTCATATAAGAAAAATATACTTGCTTTGTTTAGGTATTTGGAGATACTTTCACAGAAGTGTCAAGCCTCTTTGCAATATTTTACCTGTATAACTTCAATCTTAGTTATCTCCACAAATTTTTAATAGATCATGTGATGGTAGCATCTTTATCACCCATTGAATATCCATCATCTGTGTTACTGGTGAGCAAGCGACATGCCCATTTATTCTATTCCCTACTTGTATGCTCAAACAACCTTTTGAGTAGTTCATGTTGTCTCTGATATGCTGTAAAATCTTGTCAGTTTTTAAGTCCTTGATTGCAGGAAACCTCCCACACATAACTACTTTAGTCACATAGGTGTAAATCAAGTATGTATTCTGGTACCAATTACAATTTAAAGTTAATAGTAAGGTCATTAAGCATTGAACTTCAATCTGTTAGGGGCTACAGCTCTCAACTCCTCCCAAATAGCTGTTCATATATGGAAAGTAATTTATTTTGCTTTTTTATGAAAATGTAAATGATTTTATAAACAATTCTTGAAATTCATAGATAAAAGCTATTATTTGTATGGTGTCATTTGTGCTTTGTCAGGTTGAGAAATGATTTATTCTGAGAAATGCTTTATTCTCACTGTTGACATATTACAATTTTAGACCTAATTTAATCTTTTTTAGTAGTGAAATAAACCTGTTGTTTAGTGATAGTTTACATCTATGAGATATTTAGAATTCTGTTTCCTTAAGGATTGCCATTTTGTTACTCTTATTAACTCTGTGCCATAGTTTTGGGACAAAGTTGTAGGCATTTCAGAGCAACATTCACAAAACTCTTCAATTGATTCCAGGTAAAGGTTTTATATTTCATTATAATTGATTAATAATTTGGGGTTCAGTCATTTTAGAATAAGCATACAGGGGGTCCTCGAGTTACGACGTTGATCCGTTCTTAAGATGCGTCGTAACACGATTTTCAGCGTAAGTCGAACATTGAAAAATACCACATGATTTAATGTAAATACCTATCAATAACAACGAGAGAACAATTCCTTACCTTTATTAATTTGATTGGCTTGCACACTGGAGAGGAAGCTGCGGTGCTGGAGAGACTGGGGGAGGTTAGTGAAGAGAAAAAGAACCTCCAGAAGATGCTGAGGCAGGTGATTCTTGAGGTGAGGCAGAACATACTACTGGAGATGCTGAGGCAGGTGATTCTTGAGGTGAGGCAGAACATACTACTGGAGATGTTGGGGCAGGTGAGTCTTTAGGTGAGGCAGAACCTACAGAAGGTGCTGGAGATACTGGGGCAGGTGAGTCTGGGTTAGCAGAACATTCAGAAGGTGCTGGAGATTGTGGGGCAGGCGAGTCTGGATTAGCAGAGGCAGCTGAGGTAGAGGGTACAGGATCTCCTGCAGGCCTCTCTACCTTCTTAAAATACTGCTCCAGGTTAGTCTAAACAGAGAGCGACCTCTTTTCATCCAAGATCTCCTTGTAACACTGCATCAAATCCATGACGCCTCTGGAAACCCTAGTGAACCTGTCCAAGTTGGGATCCTGAGCCTCAAAAGTTGACAACGCTTGCTGCAACTCTGCAAAACCTCTTGTCAAGTCCTGCCTTGTGAAAGCCTTAGGCTCTGGGGTGGGTGCTTCTTCTTCTTCCTCTATCATCTGCTTCTCCAGTTGTATCAGGTCCTCAGCAGATAACTCCTCGCCATGAGACTCCATCATCTCTGTAACATCATCAACCTCCATCTCCAAATTGATTTCCTTACTCAGGGCAACAACGTTCTTGACAACTAGCTGAACTGTGTCCTCAAACCCATGGAAATCATTCACAAATTGAGGACAAATTTTCTTCCAGACACCATTCATGTTTGTTTGCTTAACCTCCTCCCAGGAATTAGCAATGTTCTTTACAGCATCAAGGATGTTGTAGGATTTCCAAAAGTCCTTCAGAGTCAAGTCCTTCTTGGTTTCAGTTGCCTGTAAAGCCACAGCAATTGTCCTTCGTAGGTAGTAGGCCTTGAACGAAGCAATCACTCCTTGGTCCATAGGCTGTAAAAGGGCCGTGGTATTAGGTGGAAGGTAAACCACCTTGACATTAGGGTTGAAGTCTCCCAGCTGGGCAGGGTGTCCAGGGGCATTGTCCAGCACTAGCAACACCTTAAAGGGGATACCCTTGGAGGCGCAATACCGCTCCACACTTGGAACAAAATGGTTTACGAACCAGTCCTCAAACACTGCAAGTGTCACCCATGCCTTCTTGTTGGACTTCCAAATTACTGGTAGTTGACCCTTCCAAATGCCCTTGAGTGCCCTTGGATTTTCAGCCTGATACACCAACAAGGGCTTCAGTTTGAAGTCGCCAGCAGCATTACCCCCCACCCAAGAAGTAAAGTTAGCCTCTCCTTGCTGGCTTTATGACCAGGTGCTGACTTCTCCTCCTTGGCGATGTAAGTGCGGTTAGGCATACGTTTCCAAAACAAACCTGTCTCGTCTACGTTAAACACTTGCTGAGCAGAATAACCCCCCTCCTTAATTATCTCAGACAACGCTTTAGGAAATTCACTCGCTGCTTTCTCATCCCCACTAGCAGCTTCACCTTGCACTTTAAGGTTATGGTAATTGGCCTGAGCCTTAAATCGCATAAACCAACCCCTACTAGCCACAAACTCTTCACTTTCACTTCCCTCCCCCTTTTCTTTTTTTCAACGCTTCAAACAACCTTTTCGCCTTCTCCTGAATCACCATAAGGCTGACTGGGATACGCCGTTGATTTTGGCTTCCCAACCAAACAAAGCACCAATAACCTTTCCATTTCAATTATTAGACACTACGCTGCTTAGTTATCACTGTCGCTTTCATAGGAGCAGATCCTTTCACATGTTCAACGATGCGCTCTTTATCTTTGATAATGGTAGCAACGGTCGAACGGCTAAGGCCAAGCGAGCGGCCAATGTTTGTTGGCGTTTCTCCCTTCTCAGATCGCTTTATAATGTCCACTTTAATTTCCATGGTGATGGCCTTTCTTTTCTTCGATGCACTACCATCAGAAGAGTCCGCCTTGCGCTTGGGAGCCATAACAAAGAGCAAAAAGTTACAAAAACGATACAACACGAGGGAGAGAGAGGCAGTGTAAACAACCAAAATGGCGTATGGGCGAGGAATGAGCGTAGCGAAGCGACGCCGTCCTCTCCCCCACAAAGCGTATTCTTCCGCCATGCGCTCGGAACTAGTTCGCGTTTGTTTACGTCGCTTACGACGCTAAACTGCGTAAGACGGAACGACGCAAAATATTATTTTTTATATTTTTATGGGGGCGCGTTCGTAACCACGAAACATCGTAAGTCGAGACCGGCGTAACCCGAGGACTTACTGTATATTTAGGGTGACTGTATTTTACACTGTGTTTATTAGCATATTTTTAGGGTAGCTGTATTTTACACTGTGTTCATTAAAATATTTAATTTTTCAGTTCCTAAACCATTTTGTGAGGTTAGCATTGTACAACGATTGACCTCACCCGTCTTCACCCAGTACAAGTATTTTGCTGTCCTAGTTCAAGAATTTCATGTGAAAGTAGAACTTCCTTTTGTGTATGCCATACAGGAAGTAGTTTTCCCTGCGTCAGAGACATCTAACAACTTATATTCAGTAAGTTACTTATATTCTAATCACATGCAAGGATGCATGCTTCGTATTAAAACAGGAAACTACAATTGTTCATATACGAAACAAACCTTCGGTCTTAACATTAGGATTTACTAGCGCCAAGCTGGAAACCGGTAGAATTAAAATTAAACTTGTGAGATCCAGGAACTATTGGCATCTATACTAGGTCACGGGGCATGTATTACCCAGAATGCCCTCGGCGTCACGTGACCCACCAGTTATCTTTCTACTGCCTTAAGAAAGGATGTGTTTACTGTCTATCTGTTTTAAAGCCGGTTTTACTTTGCCCGTTTTTATCCATTTCACTTTCATTTTTCTTGTTAATTTTCTTTCTCTCAGTGTGCTCAGTGTGCTCAGTGTGTGTGTGATCTGTAAGAGTGTGTAAGTGGTGCGATGGAGATTTTTGCTTCACCATTGGGATCTTCTTCCGTTTCGAAGACAAGACAAAGGAAATGCCCTGGAGTCAGTGGCTTTCCGTGTTCAAGATTCCTAACTTCGGTGTCAACGGATCCTCATCCAACGTGTAGTAGGTGCAGAGAAAATGTATGTAGAATTATTAATCCTTGTTCTGTTTGTCGCGGTTGGCCGGTGGAACAGTGGAGGAAGTTTTATGAGAAAGGCCAGTACAAAAGAAAGGATGACCAAGCATTGCCTGCTTCTTTTGTATTGGCAATACACCAGACTGCTCCATATGTTTTGCCACCTGCTTTTGATTTGTCCCATACCCCTTCGGTTTCTCCCAGCGGTTCGTTATCGGAAACTCCAGGAGGGGTTTTGGGTAATTTTATGCATAATATGTGGCATCTCCAGCTTAAACCTTGTCTTGCTAACAAAATGATTCAAGGTGGAAAGATCGATTACCGGTCTCCAGTCACCTATGGTACCAGGAAATGCGACTGTAAAACCTTGGAGAAGACAGCATTACTTCCTCTATTGCACCCTTGTCCAGCATCTTCAACTCTTCCCCCCCAAAGAGCTAAGAACTTTGGAAAATTGTAATGGTATGTCTGACTGAGCAGTGGACTGTCTGAGGAAAGGGGAGAGAAGTTGAATGGTAGATATCCCACTCACAGAACGTCTGCTACCCACTTCTCCACTCCATAATCTTGCCACTTGGCCCAGGCATCCCCCTACCCATGGCAAAGGAGAGGGAGAGGAGCCCACACTATTGACAACCACCTCTGCCCCTTCCCATAGATCCCCTCCAAGGTGTAGGGACGGGATTTGACTTAACCTGAGAGGAGGACCAAAGGACCCCAGCCAAAGCAGAACCCTTAGAAGACTTGACAGGCGAAGATCTTCTTACCTGTTTCTGAGGGGGAGGAGGACGGGACGACAGAAACGTGTCTCCGACTTTGAAACTTTGAAATTATCGTAACTTGAACAATACAGCTACATGTACACTGTATAAAACCTTATTATATCTTTACATACTCTAGACACCCAAAGGATTAAAGCTAGGCCTATTTCACTTTACAGTATTTATAATACAGGCAATCCCCGGCTTATGACATTCTGAGGTTACAACGCTTTTCAATTGTATATATCAGAAATTATTTCCAGGTTTACAACTTATGTTCCAGGGTTACGACGCCTACAACGCTGATCTGGCAGAAGAAATATGACTCCAAAAATGCAAAATAATCAATATTTGAAGTTTTTATTGATGAAAAATGCAATAAGAATGCAGTTTACATAGCTTTCAATGCACCCAAAGCATTAAAAGTAAGGTTTTTTAAAGATTTTTGATGATGTTTCGGCTTACAACGAGTCTCAAGAATGGAATCCCCGTCATAACCCAGGGACTGCCTGTACTATAATGTACTGTACAGTACTACTGTACAGTAAATTCTATCGTACTATACTGCATAAATGTAATTTTACTTCTTGCGCCATTGCGGGATTAAGGCACCTAGTATTCCGAAAGAAGGTGTGTGGCGGCCGTGGACTTTAAAATTGCTTAGCGTCAAAAATCGCCTAGCATTGGTAGCCAGTAATGGAACCCCTGCCGCTAACCAAGGGCTGACTGTACATGGCCATGTGACGATACGAGTACACGTCTATTAGGCATCGATCAAGCCAGGGTCCTGAGACACAGAATGTGAATGAAGAGAGCTTCTTAAAGGTGAACTATTCTCAGGATCAAGACTTCTACCAGGTGAACGAGGAACCTGTCCTTGGACCAAGTCTTTGACGATTAAAGAATCCTTACGTACAGCCTGAGCCACCTCTACTTCTGCAACCTTAGACCTCTTCATTGGAGCTTTGTCATCCTTATGACAATGAACTGGCACCAAGGCAGACAAAGGAGGGGCATTTCCAATCACATCCGCACTTACATGCAAACCAGAGGCACGTCCGGGTGCAGAAGACGAAGGCTTCACACAAATATTGTCACGAACACGTCCATGTGGAGAGGCATGGCCATGAAGGGAATATGTTGATGGATTATCAGCATGCACAGAGAAGACCTGGTCAACTAGCGACAGAGAGGAAAACTTCTTCCCGCAGACTCCACTGCCAGAACCACAAACGTTAACCTGAGATGGAGAAGGACAATCTGAGGGGAAGTAGGTGAATTGCTCCTCTTGGTAGAACGACCACAGACATGCGTGGGATAGACATGGACGTGAGAAGAAGGCAAAACACTCCCTCTGCTCGTAGAAGGCGAAATCGCAAAGTCCTTGACCCTCCAACGTGTGATGCAATTATGACTAGGCGGCGAAGAAGAAGGTGAAGCAACTTCTTTCCTATGAGACCTCTTAGCGGCAGGAGGAGGAGAAGAGACCTTTGTTCAAGTCTCTTTCATAGCAAACACAGAAAACTTCTCTTCCAGAACAGAGTTCAGCCTCTTGAAGACTGCCTGAAGCAAAGCCTTGGAAGGCTCAGCGAGCAAGGACGATGACATCATAGCAGGAAGGGATGATGTCATTGGAGCGGGAGGATGAGCGGCTGCTACCACTTATGTCATGGAATGAGTGGAAGCTGGGAGTCACTTCATGGCCACCTTATGATCAGAACTACAGTAGTACCTCAAGATACAAAATTAATCCGTTCCGAGGCGCCTTTCGTATCATGAGTTTTTCGTATCTTGGACCACATTTTACGTGTAAAATGGCTAATCCGTTCCAAGCCCTCCAAAAACACCCAGTAAATTTCATAATAAAGCTAAATTGACCTATAAACAATGAAATACTACAACAATTTGGACCATTCAATACCTAAATTAAGAATAAAAATGCAAAACCTGTAAATAAAGTGTATACTATTAGTGTACAAGAAATATTACTGTAACGTAAAATGTGGAAACTTACCTTTCGAGTGAGGCTATCTCCAAAAGTGGCAGTAGAGGAGGAGGAGGACAAACGGCAGATAACGTACGTACGTACGTACACTTAACTTAACGAAAACACATAAAAAATTTAAGGAAAACTATAGAACTAAAATTTACGAAACACATTAACAAAACTGTAACACTTACCTTACAAAAATCTAAAAATTAAAATTTTTTTTCCTTTTTTTTTTTTTTTTTTTTTTTACAGAATTTCAACTTCATCACCACTTTCAACATTCTGTTTTTCATCACTTGGTTCTTCCGTTTTGCTTTCAACTTTGTTTTATATACTTGGTTCTTCCTTTTTTGCTTACTCCTGCTAATGCTGAAGGCCTCTTTAAAAAATAACGATCCAAGGAAGATTGCTTCTGCCTACTTTTCACAATGTTCCTGAAACGACTCAGGCAAACGTCATCAAACTGCGCAAGCATACGACCTGTGTGAGCCTTTTCGGGGTGTCTTTTTTTTCGATAAACAATTGCATTTTATGAAAAGCGGCTAGAACATCCTTAATTTCTGCCGTTGTCATAGGCTCCTCCTCCTCTTCCTCGCCGCTGCTAGAGAACTCCTCTTGAACGACGTTATGTTGCATGGCCTCCAACTCCTTCAAGTCATCCGTTGTAAGTTCCTCTTGGTGCTCCTCGAGAAGGTCGTTGATGTCGTCCTCGTCGACGACCAACCCCATGGACTTGCCGAGTGCAACGATCTCGTCAAGATCTGGTTGGGAAACAGTTTCGGGATCGTCAACTGTTTCTGACTCTGCAGCACCAGCTTCGCCCACGTTGAATCCCTCGAAGTCTCGGGCGGATACGGCATCAGGCCAGAGTTTCCTCCAAGAGGAATTCAAGGTTTGCCTCGAAACCTCCTGCAAAGCTTGGTCGATGAGTCGGATGCAAATGACGATGTCGAAATGCTCCTTCCAAAATTGACGCAAGGTGAGGTTTATGGTATTGGTGATGTCGAAACATCTCTTGAAAAGATGTTTCGTGTACAGCTTCTTAAAGTTCGCTATCACTTGCTGGTCCATGGGCTGGAGGAGAGGGGTGGTGTTGGGCGGAAGAAAAAGAATCTTGACGAAGGAATACTCCGCTAGGATATCTTCCTCGAGGCCGAGGGTGGGGAGGGGCATTGTCCAACACCAGCAGACATTTCGGGAGAGGCGCTTCTCTTCCAAAAATTTCTTCACTGTCGGGCCGAAACACAGATTTACCCACTCGGTGAACAAAAGCCTCATTACCCAGGCTTTTGCATTAGCCCTCCACATCACTGGAAGCTTCTCCTTCAGCACTTTGTGGGCCTTGAAGGCTCGAGGAGTCTCGGAATGATACACCAGTAGGCTTCACCGTTGCAATCCCCACTGGCGTTTGAACAAAGTGCGAGCGTAAGCCTGTCTTTCATAGGCTTATTCCCGGGTAGCTTCTTCTCTTCCTCCGTGATGTACGTCCAACGAGGCATTTTTTTCCAAAAAAGGCCAGTCTCATCACAATTGAAGACTTGCTGAGAACTGTAGCCTTCCTTGGTCATCATCTCGTTGAAAGTCTTCTTAAATTTCTTCGGCTGCTTTCGTGTCCGAGCTGGCAGCCTCCCCATGACGCACCACCGAATGGATGCCAGTTCGTTTATGAAATTTCTCGAACCAGCCATGCGAAGCCTTGAACTCTGGGGTTTGCGTTGAAGTCCCTTCCCCTCCGTCGTCTTCCGCCTGCGCAATCAAATCACGCCGAAAATAGCGCGGCCTTGTGGGCGATTGCTGTCTCCGTTACCGTATCGCCAGCAATTTCTTTGTCTTTTATCCAGACGAGGAGCAGCCGTTCCATCTCGTCGTGCACGTGGGTCCTCTTGCTGGACAAAATAGTGATGCCCTTCGACGGTGTAGCTGCTTTGATGGCATCCTTCTGTTTAAGGATGGTGCCTATTGTCGACGGATTACGGCTGTATTCCTTTGCGATCACACTCAATCGCATACCAGCTTCGTACTTCTTGATGATCTCCATCTTTATCTCCAAAGAGAGCATGCGCTTCTTTCCATGAATTTCAACTTTATTGGGACCCATGACTACATTATCTTGTACGTAATTTATGTATAAGTAACACAATAAAGTTTCCGCACAACACGATAATAGTATACTGCAACGAAATCACTAACGAATTTACGTTACTAAACGAAATCGTTGGACTGAACGAATGCTGTGTGCGTACGATAGAGATATTGGTACGAAGAGGCCGAGATAGGTACGTCACCACGTATACGTATAAGATGCATGATGGGAGGGATGCTGTCCAATAGGAGAGAAGGATTTCATGGTGGTGACTAGCATCAGGAACCAATGGGAGAGCAGGAGGATGGTGGCGAGTCTACTAGTACTAAGTTGGCGGCGCGTGGCGCGAGTTTTAAAATTGTTATCCGGGCGAATCTCAGACTTTCAGAAACCTTTCGTATCTTGAAAACTTTTCGTATGTAGAGCAGTAAAATTTTTCGCATTGGCTTTCATATCTCAAGTTTTTCGTAAGTTGAGCCTTTCGTATCTCGAGGTACTACTGTAGTCGATGGCCTCACTGGCAGAGCTAATCCACAAGATGGCCACCTGCAAGACCCAGCATAGATGAAACCAGGAGGTGGCAGGAGAACAGCGGGAGCTTGGGGGTAGTAAGGGCCTCCATGAAATGAGACAACAAACCTTCCAAGGAGATTGAACCCTGTAGCCCAAGCGATGCCCAAACCACCGCCATTTTGGATTATTCCGAATCTGAAGTAAATGAATGCGATGAGGAAGCCTCTTCACCCCCGGGACGAAAACTGGAACCCGAGGGAGAGGGAGCTACATTACATATAACGTCAGCCTGTGGCACTCCCAATGCTTCCATTGACGAATCAATGGAAGAAAAGGAAGGAGACACAGGAACACCAGAATTAGCATCAAATGAAGGAGAAAGAGCAGCCAAATCATCCAGAAGAGGCAAGGAAAACCCCTCCCAAGAGGGGGAAGAATTGAAACTCTGCGATGCTCCCTCTTCTTATAAAACAACTTCCACTGAGCCTTAAGGCAGCCATACACGTACGTGACTGGCACGCTGATTTCATAGCGACTGGCATGAACTGGTCAGTCTTTATCGTGTATGGGGCTATTGATGCCAGTCCTGTCAAGCCAGTCCTGTTCCGTCGTCCTTTCAGTATGATAACTGACTGGCGCGTTGCGACTCGTGCTGCGGGTGTTGGGAAGGACTGAGGCAAAGTTATTTCCTTGTGGGAGTTGGGGCAGTACTGCGGCTGTGATAGGATGTCGCAGTCTGTCAAGTATTTATCTAACAATTTCATTCGTGATTTTTTGGACCAGTACAGAGCACTTCCGTGCTTGTGGAAAATACGAAGTCCGAATTATTCCAATTAAGTAAAAAGACAAGCAGCTTATGAGCAATTACTGAAATTTTGTAAACAAACAGATAAAGATGTAAACAGCTTTTGTGAAAGCCAAAATTGCCAGCCTTTCATGGTATCTTTTGTCAAATATAAATTAGTTTTATAATTAAATGACTGTAAATTTTACTAGTAAAACATTTGAGAGGAAATATGTCAATAGTGATTCATTTCACACCTTTTATCGATATTCAAATTCATTCATCTCCAGAGTCGACATAGATTCCTGTTATATGAAGTAAAGTACGTTTAAGAATGATACATTCCATATCTCCTTGTGAGAGAGAGAGACTGAGAGAAACATTCTGAAATGCAGGTAAACCTTTGGGTAGGTTAAATAAAATGAAAAAGCTGAAAAGCATATTGTAAATTCAGAGGTCCTCCTGAACTAGTATATGAATGGATGCCGTTACCCAATTACTGTATTGAAGTAGCAATCAAAATTAGGAACACCCCAGTCATCATCAGTTTTTAAATAATTTCTATAATCTTCCGGGTTATTTTGCCTTTAATTCTTTCATTTAAGTCATATGGTAAAACCTCTCTTTATTAGCCATGGTTTCACCCATACTTTATGATTTTTCGTGCATATTTCATGCTCGTATTCGACTTGCAGGAGTGCTATTATCATTATTGCACTTATATTCCTTTTACTTGGTGCCATGATTTGAAAACGCTCACTATAGCAGGACACTACAGGACTGAAAGGAATACGGCCTCTGCATATTAACTCTGTCCTCTCAAAATATGCGTAGAGCAAGTCCTCTGCGTGTATGGGCAATACCCAAGCAGACTGGAGCGTGCGCTAATCCTGGCAGGACAAACCCCATGCCAACCGCGTTTGTGTATGGCCACCTTTAGGCCAGGCACAACATTCCAGGCAAGGATTCTTCACCATACAAAAATTAGCTCTGCGCCTACTGCAAGTTGTATGTGGGTCCATAGCCGTAGACGCCAAAAATCTCGAGCACCGGAACCCTCGGACACCTGGGCACATACGCTGGTGAGGTCGTGGAGACTCGGAGGAAGCCATAACCCAATAACACACACACAACACACTGAAAGAACAGAACACAGACAAAAAACAACCGGCTTGGAAGGAGAGCAAAGCGTAAGCATCTACTTTCCAAGGTGGTTAGGAAAAGGCTGAGCGTCACAGGGTTATGTGCGGTCACTGACCAGCTTTCACCTCATACATGCAGGCGTTGCCAGATCTCACAGATTCCTTGCTTACAATCTCTGATTGTAAAAACCGGTTACCAGGTGTGCTTGGAAAATATCCTATTGTTAAGACCTCAGGTTTGTTAGCTATGAGAAATACAAATTGATTTTAAAATTTTTCATTTCATGAAGAATCAAGACGAGTCATGATTCATCTTGAGTCAACAATAATTTCAATGTTGGTTGAGTCTACAATAATTTCAATGTAACTGTTTGCACCAAGTGAATCAAGTCAATTCAAATCATGCCAATTTGCTTGGTGTAAGTGGTTACATTGAAATTAGTGTGGTGAATAAAGATGAATCATGAATCGGGTTGATTCTTCATGAATTTAATTGATTTTATTTGCTTGGTGTAAATGCAGCCCTAAGGTTTAAAGGCGAATATCTCAAATTATTTTCATTTGTTCTGTCAAATATTCATAGAAAATCTAATATATGCTCATATTTTATTGAAACTATGGCATTCTGTTGATAGTGCTTAGGCAATTGAATGATCACTTTCAGATATTCCCAACTATAATAAGAAAATTAATACAAATGCGCTGTAACTGGATATTTTATGACTTCACTGAAACTTGCATAATAACATGGCCACACTATTTAGCATTTAGATAAGTAAGGGAAACTTTTTATGACAGGCAATTAACCCTCTTACGCCGGAGCCCTAAAAATCAAAACATCTCCCGTATGCCGGGCCTGGTTTGGAGTGAGCGCGGAAGTGGAAAAAATATTTTTTTCAAAAAATTACAGCGCGCGTACTTTTGAAGATTAAGAGTTCATTTTTGGCTCCTTTTTTTGTCATTGCCTGAAGTTTAGAATGCAACCATCAGAAATGAAAAATAATATCATTATCATATGTAAATAATGCGATATATGGTAGCGAAAAAAAAAAAATTCATACATAATTGTATTCAAATCACGCTGTGCAGAAAACGGTCAAAGCTAACCAGTTACTTTTTTTTGCGTTGTATTGTACACTAAATTGCAATCATTTTGATATATAATACATTGTAAAACAATAAAAGCAACACCGGAAAAATATTATCACAAAATGATGTACGAATTCGTAACGAGCGGACGTAAAAAAATGTTATTTTAAAAAATTCACCGTAATTCTAAATAATGTTCTAGAGACTTCCAATTTGTTTCAAAATTAAGACAAATGATTGAATATTACGATACTGTAAGAGTTTTAGATTAGAATTGCAGATTTCGACCATTTCGGACGAGTTAAATTTGACCGAATGTCGAAATTTTAATATATATATTTTTTATATGGACATATTTCGAAGATGGAAAAAGCTACAACCTTCAATTATTTTTTATTGTATTCTTCATGAATTTGCGCACATTTTGATATATGAAACTCTATAAAAAGGCTAATATGAAAAGGAGCAAATATTAAGATAATGCCATGTACGTATTTCGGAGACTTGCGGCCGCGAATCGGCGCGCGGAGTGAAGGTAAATATATTTTTCAAAAATTCACCATAAATCACAATATTGTTTGAGACTTCAAATTTGTTTCAAAATGAAGAAAAATGACAGAATATTACTAGGCCGTAAGAGTTTTAGCTTACAATTGCGTTTTTCAACTATTTCGGTAGAGTCAAATTTGACCGAACGTGGTTTTTTTTTCTATTTATCGTGATTTATATGCAAATATTTCGAAAAAAGAGAAAAGCTACAACCTTCAATCATTTTTAGTTGTATTCTACATGAAATTACGCACATTTTCATATATAAAACTTTATGTAACAGCTAATTTTAAATGGTGCAAACATTTCGACAATCGCACAAAAAAAATTCTGATTTTTTCGGAAGTTACCGCGCGAACGTAATGTTTTTTTTTTCATAAATTCACCATAAATCGAAATATTGTGCTAGAGACTTCCAAGTCGTTGCAAAATGAAGGTAAATGATTGAATATTACTAGAATATAAGAGTTTTAGCTTACAATTGCGTTTTTTTCGACCATTTCGGTAGAGTCAAAGTTGACCGAAAGTTGAAATTTTTGCACTTAACGTTATTTATATGAAAATATTTCAAAACTGATAAAAGTTACAACCATGGGTTGTTTTTTGTTGTATTGTGCAGGAAATTGCGCACATTTACATATATAAAACTTTATGTAACGGCAAATTTAAAAGGGTGCAAACATTAGGACAATCGCACAAAAAAATTTATCGGAAGATGTTATCGCACGAACGTAAGGAAAAAGTTTTTTCATAAATTCACCATAAATCGAAATATTGTGCTAGAGACGTCCAATTTGTTGCAAAATGAAGGCAAATGATTGAATATTACTATAATGTAAGAGTTTTAGCTTACAATTGCGTTTCTCGACCATGTCTGTAGAGTCAAAGTTGACCGAAGGTTGAAATTTTGGCACTTATCGTTATTTATATGAAAATATTTCAAAACTGATAAAAGCTACAATCATGAGTATTTTTTAGTTGTATTTTGCATGAAATTGCGCACATTTTCATATATAATACTTCATGTAAAAGATAATTTAAAATGGTGCAATAATTATGTCAAAGTGACGAAATAATTTCCGAGATGTGTCACTGATACTTTTTAGTGCGATAAGAAAGAAATTCGCGCTTGCGCGCCTGCGTAGCGATTGTAAACAAAACAATGCCTTGATCCGTGAACTCCCAGCATCCCCCAAGGCGCGTGATACAAAAGTTTTCGGCTGGTAGGCCTATAAGTATTTTTCCGCGAATTTTTAAAAAAACTTTTTTGAGCCGACGTATGATACGTCCAATCGGCATACGGGAGACATTTTGACTCGACGTTTAATACGTCCAATCGGCGTAAGAGGGTTAAAGGGAACTCTCCATAACAAAGCATTTAGACACTTTCAAACGATTCACAAAATATGCATTTGTATTGACCAAATATTGAGTCTACTACAACAAAAATAGTGAATATAACGTTATGATATCATGCCAATATGATGTCATAACTCAGGACATTTATACTCGTACATGCTGTACCTGTGACATTTCAGTAATTATAATAAAGTTTTTTTTATAGCCTAAAGGTTATGATCAGGACATCAGACAAGTCAGAGAACCACTGCAAGACACTGTCAAAGGTCAGGTGTCTGGTGGGCAGAAAGATTACTTTGATCATCTCCACCTATCCCCTATCAAGGTAAGTATGTAGATCCTTTAGGTCCAGTGAGACCACTTAATAATGATAATTTTTTCAACTTTTAGACTAGCCAGTGTAAATGTCTTTATTAGTAAGATTTATTTGTCAGGGGTTTGGCCTATGGGGTTCAAGAGGTGTACTGCCTCATCACTCTTGTAACCTCTGCATTTCTTGTCTGAATTGCCATCTTGTGGGTCTTCCTTCTATCCATTGTCTTGTTACATCTGTATCCATTTCTGTCTGATTTATTACTCATCTCCCATTTTCATCACACATCTAGACTCTCCGTCTGTTTTACTAAATGAATGCCACATTTCTTATTTTCCTCCTTATTTGGGTTACATTCTTTCCATTGAAGTTCAAGGATAAATCAGTGTATGGCATACTGGCTGGCTCGAGTCTGGCATTTATATTCAAAGTTCTCCATAATTTCTTCCATTTACTTTTTAAGTACATACCAGAGTCATCACAGCTTAAAAGAGTAACAGTTCATATATTTTTTTGCCTTGGAATAGGGTCTCCTCATTTAATAATTCTAACACTTTCCTTCAACATTATGTAGGCAGTTATTACTCATTAAATTACTGTCTCTCAGTACCAGCTTCACAGTCTCTAATGTCAAGATAACAGTTGTTCTTTCTGCTCAAAGATGTACTACTCCACCATAACAATTCCTTGTCCATCTCTGCACCATTAGTTCTTTGTATACAGCACATTGGCAACAGATTCAACAGTGCAAGGGTATATCACTTGGTATTTCTTGCATGACACACTGTTGGCATTACTCAAAGACCTTTGTGGCATATCTTTGGCCTCCACCTACATTACTTTTGGTCTGTAACTTTTCACCTGTTCCATTCAACCCTTTCTGCTCTTTTCAATTACTCTCCCATTTTTAACCATTTCTGAAACATTGTATGTTGGTTCTATTGTTAAAATTTGGTTATCTAAGCAAGTTGTTGCCATTAGCATAATTTTCTGTACCCATTTGTTTCCTTTTTTTATTAAGATAATCACAATAACTGCTATTGCCTTCATTACAGACCCTATCCTGATGTATTACCATCACTTTTGTAATGAGTTGCTCCCTTACTCTCCAGTGCTCATTGATGGCTTGTCTTCTTAGCACTTATTTTCCTAATATTTGTGTTATCACTTTGGTAATGAGTTGTTCCCTTACTCTTCAGAGCTCATCTAATGACTTGTCTTGATACTATTTTTATAATAAAGGCAGTCTCCAGTTAACGTTAGACACGGTTTTATGGCACTAGGCGATTTATGGCGCCATAATGGGCCAAGTTTCAGTTATCGGTGCCGTAAGGCGCCAATAATGGAGTTATGGTGCCACAATATACCTAACAGAGGCGGCATTAACCGGTTATCAGTGCCAAGGCAGTTAAAGAAAGACTGTGCGTCACGAGGTTCCAGGCCCAGTCGGTGCCCAGCATCCACCTCAATATGTGTATGAGTTCCCAGAAGCCACAGATTCCTTGCTTTACAATCTTTGATTCTTTTTTAACTAAATCCAACTGGAACTTGGAGATTATACTATTGTTAAGACTGAAGGTTTGTTAGCTATGAAAGATACAAATTGATTAAAAATTTGTCACATTTAGCAGATTTTTCAAGAATGTTTACATAGTTTGACCCGTTTTTACCTGTCATGTCCTTACCAAACCCAAGAAATGTTGTATTTCAATTTTTTTTTATCATGAACTTTTTGTATGTCTAGTTCTAATTTAAAGTTATAGGATCTTATCAAATAAAATTTGTTCACAGGATTCTTTTTCTTCATATTTATATTTCCTTATACAGCAACATATTTGCATTGATATATTCACAAAACTAATATGCTTAACCTTTAACCTTTCCTTCAGTACCTTCTACTCATATTCTCTTAAACTCTTCATATCATATTGCTTCCCAGCAGTACTAGAGTACAGAGGAACAACCTTTCAAAAGTTTGTGCCAGATATTCAAAATATGGTACTGTAAGTGATGCCCAAAATGTGATACTGTAAGTGATGCCCTATGCAGTATTTGTCAAATTATGCAATTTGGCAAGTATGGAGCGCACCCTGGAACATCTATTTGAAATACAGTGGTACCTCGACATACGAAAGGCTCAACTTACGAAAAACTCGAGATACGAAAGCAAATACGAAAAATTTTACAGCTCTACATAAGAAAAGTTTTCAAGATACGAAAGGTTGTTGCTGTAAAGTCCCGAGATTCGCCCGGACCACCGAGAACAATTTTAAAACTCCCGCACCGCCAGCTGAGTAAACTTGCCACCATCCTCCCGCTCTCCCATTGCTTCCTGATGCTAGTCACCCCATAAGATCCTGCTCTCCTATTGGTCAGCATCTACCACTTGTGCTTTAAGTATTCTATTGGTAAAAGGATGCTGTAAATTGAAAAACTTATTCATGCAACACTGGTTATTATACTGTTTGGTAGTTTCAGTAGTTGAAGAGAGATAATGAAAATTTATGGCTTACTGTGTAAAGTGATTGCTTGGCGATCATTCGATACTCGTAAGTACTGGATGTAAACAGAAGTTTGGAAGCTTTTTTTGTTTGTTTATTATAGTTAATGGTTACTTAATAATTATTTGAAATGAGTACATGCAATACATTTAATAAAAAAATTGTGAATTAGATATCATAAAATATAAAATAAATCAGACTGCCAACAAATACGTATTTTTTAGAATTCTTCTGTTTTAATATTACGTTACGTATATGTTTCATTATAGCTTGTCAGTAACTCAGTATCTCCATTAGGTAAAGGTAGAATAAAGAATAGAAATTAATGGTTATTATACTGTTTGGTAGTTTCATTAGTTGAAGAGAGATACTAATGAAAATTTATGGCTTACTGTGTCCTAGGAAAAGTGATTGCTTGGCATTTGTTCGGTACTCGTAAGACGGTAATAGCTGAATGTAAACAATCGATTGGAAGGTTTTTTTTTTTTTTTTGTGTATTATAGTTAATGATTAATTAATAATTATTTGAAATGAGTACATACTGATTATTTATACATTTTATTGGCATATTCTAAGCTTTTAGCTTCTTAGGTTTAGATGTCAGAATCATAGACTAGGCTACAGTAGCAACCACTAACATAGGCTAGGCTTATTGCTAAGGGACATATGCTAAAGTCCTAATATATGCAGTAAAAATGGGGTTGAACATTACATGCAGTTGAATATTACTCAAGTATGTACAGTGTTTTGCCTTTTTGGAGCCATATTTCTTCCGTCGGATCGGCGTCATAACCCTAGAACATGTGTTTTAGGCCTGGAAATATAATTTCCTGGGTGTTTTTGTAGGGCTTGGAACGGATTAGCCATTTTACATGTAAAATGTGGTCCAAGATACGAAAACCTCATGATACGAAGGGCGCCTCGGAACGGATTAATTTCGTATCTCGAGGTACTACTGTATTGCTTTCCACAGCTGTACCTACCATCCTCTAGAAGACTAATCTTCCAAGTTTTTTGTAAGTTCCATGCTTCATTACCTCCTTGATGACTCATTGTTCATATTTTGTGGCTAAGAGTCAGATTATTTTGTGGCTAAGAGTCAGATTAGGGTTACCTGCCATACTTAACCCTTTACTGCCGACTGGACGTATTTTACGTCAACATTTTTTGTCTCTTGTGTGCCGACTGGACGTATTTTACGTCGATATACAAAAGTTTTTTTTAAATCGCGGAAAAATACTTTTAGGCCTACCAGCCAAAAACTCTTGAATCACACGCCTTGGGGGATGCTGGGAGTTCACAGATCAAGGTGTTTTTTTGTTTATAATCGTTACGCAGGCGCGCAAGCACGAATTTCTTTCTTGCCGCACTAAAAAGTATCTGTGACACATCTCTGAAATTATTTCATCACTTTGACATAATTTTTGTACCATTTTAAATTAGCCGTTACATGGAGTATTATATATGAAAATGTGCGCATTTTTATTTAGAATACAACACAAAACTACTCATGATTGTAGCTTTTATCAGTTTTGAGATATTTTCATATAAATAACGATAAGTGCCAAAATTTCAACCTTCGGTCAACTTTGACTCTACTGAAATGGTCAAAAAACGCAATTGTAAGCTAAAACTCTTATATTTTAGTAATATTCAATCATTTACCTTAATTTTGCAACTAATTTGAAGTCTCTAGCACAATATTTTGATTTATGGTGAATTTATGAAAAAAATAACATTTTCTTTACGTCCGCGTGGTAACTTCCGAAAAAATCATACATGCGAATGTGGTAATGTTTGCACCATTTTAAATTAGCCGTTACATAAAGTTTAATTTATGAAAATGTGCGCAATTTCATGTAGAATACAACAAAAAATAATTGAAGGTTGTAGCTTTTCTCATTTTCAAAATATTTGTATATAAATCACGATAAATAGAAAAAAAACCAGGTTCGGTCAACTTTGACTCTACCGAAATGGTTGAAAAACGCAATTGTAAGCTAAAACTCTTACAGTCTAGTAATATTCCATCATTTATCTTCATCTTGAAACAAATTCGAAGTCTCTAGCACAATATTTAGATTTATGGTGAATTTAAAAAAAAAACTTTCCTTCCCTCCGCTCGCGGATTTTCCGCCACAAATCTCCGAAATGCGTATGTCCCATTCTTGGAATATTTGCTCCGTTTCATATTAGGCATTTGATAGAGTTTTATATATGAAAATGTGCTCAATTTCATGTAGAATAAAACGAAAAATATTTGAAGGTTGTAGCTTTTCTTATTTTCGAAATAATTGCATATAAAAAAATATATATAAAAAAATTCGACATTCGGTCAACTTTAACTCGTCAGATATGGTCGAAAACTGCATTTGTAAGCTAATACTCTTACAGTATAGTAATATTCAATCATTTGTCTTCATTTTGAAAGAAATTGGAAGTCTCTAGGACAATATTTAGATTTATGGCGAATTTCTGAAAAAAATATTTGTTTATGTCCGCGTGTTACGAATTCATGCATTATTTTGTGATAATATTTTCTCTGTGTTGCTTTTATTGTTTTACAATGTGTTATATACCAAAATGATCGCAATTTAGTGTACATTACAACGAAAAAAATAGTAACTTGTTACCTTAAACCGTTTTGCTCACAGGGCGATTTGAATACAATTATATATGAAATTTTGTTTTTGCGCTATCATATATCGCATTATTTATATATGATAATGATAATTTTTTTCATTTCTAATGGTTTCTTACTAAACTTCAGTCAATGACAAAAAAAGGAGCCAAAAATGAACTCTTAATCTTGAAAACTAAGCGCGCTGTGATTTTTTGAAAAAAATATTTTTTCCGCTTCCACGCTCACTCTGAAACGCTTCCGGCACACGGGAGACATTTTTTTTTTACCGCTTTCGGCGTTTAAGGGTTAAGAAACCTGGTGCAGTCGAATGCAATCTATATAGGACCATCATTTTATTGAGCCAGATAACAAAGATAATTCTAAAAGTGATTATAAACAGAATAAAAAGAAAACTAAAGCCAGAAATTGCAGAGGAACAATACAGTAGCAGTTCAGAAAGATGTATAGTACATATATGTGTTTTATAGATTATGAAAAAGCATTTGATACAGTGAGGCACACTGAGTTGGTAGAAATACTACAAAGAATAAATGCAGATAGCAAGGACATCCGACTCTTTACCAACTTACGTATACTGGAGTCAAATGGCAGTAGTCAGCATTGACAACAACTTATCAGAATGGGTGGAAATGAAGTGGAGCTTGCCGAGGATGTGTATTATCACCAGATCTGTTTGCAATATATATACGGAGAGATCATCTTGAGAAGTATAGAGGATATGGAAGGGATTAAGATCGGATGAGTAAATATTAATGGCATCAGATATGCAGATGATACAGTAATCACTGCGGACACAACTGAAAAACTGCAATCGTTAGTAGACAGTTAACAGGGAGAGTGAAAAAATGGGACTGAAAATTAATATAAGAAAAATGGAAGTTGTAGTTGCAGCAAAGAATCAAGATAATCAAATTGTAATATAATGATAAACAACATAAGTATAAACCAAGCTAACAGTTTTGTTTACCTGGGCAGTCTACTAACACAAGATGCGAGAGCAAATCAAGATATTGAGAGGAGGATTCTGATAGCTAAAAACTCTTTTAAGAATATGAAAACCTTTTAAACTAATAACTCTTTTAAGAATATGAAAAACCTTTTAACAAATAACAGAATTGGAACTCAAGCAAGAACAAGAGCTCTGAAAATGTATGTGTGGTCCACCCTCATGTATGGATCAGAGAGCTAGACAATCAACAGGGAATTGAAAGCCAAGTTCAATGCAGCGGAGATGTGGTTTTATAGAAGAATGCTGATAATATCATGGACAGATAGAGTGACAAATGAGGTGTTAGCAAGTATTGGAACACAGAGAGCCCTTGTAAGAGAAATGAGGAAGAGACAAATGAATTTTGTTGGACATATAATAAGAAGTGAGATTATAGAGCATTTGTGCTTTACTGGAAGGATAGAGGGGAGGAGAGTGAGAGGTAGACAAAGAGCACATTACTTGGACAGCTTGGTGGGAGACTTGGATGGAGATTATACTGTAAATCAACTAATACAAGCGGCTAGAGATCGAGAGAGGTGGAGGCAAATGACCACCAACGTCCAAGACACAGTGCTTCGATAGATAGATAGCCAATGCACCAATGACTTCATCTCTAGAAAATGATCTCCTTTTTCACAGTATACTGTTAGGTTTTGCCAACATAACTAGTTTTGTGTGTTTGTACGGCGTTTTTACGTTGCATGAACAAGTGGTTATTCAGCAACGGGACCAACGGCTTTACATGACTTCTGAACCACATCGAGAATGAACTTCTATCACCAGAAATACACATCTCTAACATCTCAGTGGAATGCCCAAGAATCGAACTCGCGGCCACTAAGGTGGCATGTCAAGACCATACCGATCACGCCACTGAGGCAGTCCAACATAACTAGAAATTCCACGCAAGCGATGCCAACAACACCATTTCATTTGGTACCATTAAGTATAACTAGGTGACTACTGCTATTGTTCAAGTCAGTACATAGGATGCTACTCTACTTTAAGAAATTTTACCAACATAAAGTCGCTTTTACGTTCTTTGGTACAATTCTCATGTGGGCTGTTGTTGCATTGAGCCAAGTTGTGTGTGTTGGAAGAAATCATGCAGCTTTTTCCTTAATCATGATAATCATCCCTCGTGTTCTTGGCACACTGGAGGCTTGGCTGTCCTGTGGTGTCTCCCTTCATGCCTCATGTTGCTGGAGAACATTCCATCCTTCTCATGATGATTTCTGTGTCATACAAAGAGCTAATATCCCTTTGAAATCCTAGTATGCTTTCTGCTTAATAAAAAATTCACTATATGGCAGATATTTCTCCACTGGAGGGGATTGACATCTGGCCATATCATCTTATTTCTTTTTAATCTAGTAAACATTTTATATAACAAACCTTATTTCCCCACAAACCCTTTAGTTAAACTTGAGCACTTACTTCCTTCATTCCTTGCCTTTTTTTATCTGTCTTTTGGTGAGCACAAAAGAATGGGGAGTAATTGCAGCATCATAGGAGTCTGGTCATGTACAGTTAAGGCTTATTGATCTTGATCAGTATAAGTTGGTGCAACTGGTAACCATTACATGAAAAAGGCAATATATGATTAAGTTAAAGTATATGTATGGAAAATGTTAGAAATACAATTTTTAAAAATTTAGATACAGGTGGTTAATATGACATTTATTTTTCATGTTAGGGTTTCAAATGTTTGACTGAATTGTGGTTAGCAATGATTAATGCAAATGAAGGTTTACTAAACAGTACTTTTATGGCTAAGTTTTCTTTCAATTGCAGATGCATTTAAGCTTCTCACTAAGTGGGACTGAATCTGGCTCAAGTATACCAGTTGCAGGACAAGTCCTTCACCTATTCTTAGAGAGTGTTGGTGTCACCCTAACAGAGGTCCAGGATCTAGTCTTCAGGTTAGTACTTTCTCTTTTCTTATCTTAGTACTCTCTTCCTTCCTGATGCCTGTACTTTATTATTATGCCTGTCACCATGTGTATTTTCATGGCCTGTTTCTGTAAAAGAAATATGATAATGGGTGATTAGTTCTTTGGGTTAGTCCTTTTGTTGTAAAAAAAATGTGACTTGTTAATGACTTTGTTAATTTATAATATGTACACTTGAATCTGCTGCTATAAAAGATTTATAGTGTGTTTTCTAGATTAATGACCGTTGATAATTTTGTTCAGTCTATGTTGTATTAAGTAATGTTACAATGAGTAAAATAGTATTATTTGAAATACCTTTTTTCTTTTTATTGAAGTTGTAATTCCTGACTGAAAATAAATCGTAAATGGACTTGTGTTATGAATTCATTTATTTACCAATAAATTATATAATGACCAGGTTAGCATATATGGAACGCATGCACATCTGGATGAACTGGAATCAGTTTGTTCAAGAATTAACAAGTCACTATGCTGGACAAGTGATAAAACAACTGTATGTTCTTGTGCTTGGATTAGACGTCATAGGAAACCCATTTGGACTTGTTGTTGGACTTACCAAAGGTGTTGAGGATCTTTTTTATGAGCCTATTCAGGTCAGTATTGCTAAATAATGTCTTTGCTATGTATATGAGTAGTATTTAAGTAATAATGTTATAAGATTTATTTTTATGAGAATTTTGAATGTTAAAAATTGTATTTTTATCAAAAGGGAGCCATTGAAGGTCCAGGAGAATTTGCTGAAGGTATTGTATATGGTGTGACAAGCTTTCTTGGCAAGACCGTTGGTGGAGCAGCAGGAACAGTTTCTCGTATTACTGGTACACTTGGTAAGTTAGACGTTAATGTTGTATAGCTTTTTTGGCAAATCTCTTTATATGTCATGGATTAAAGTTTGACAAAATTTCCAACGGGTTATATAATCTCTGGTGAATATATTAGATAAAGTATTTTCAAATAAATATGACTGGAAATGGTATGAAATCTATCATCACATTCAGATATTGAGCAAAATCCTTGGGGGCCTTCAACATCACTCCTTTATTAATGATTTCCAGAATAGATTGGCGTATATATGTTAATATTTGTGGCTATTTAGTCATCTCAGATGTCAGATTTATTTGCATTATGCTAATTGGATGACAATATAATTCATTTTTTCAAACCTGGGGTACATCTATAGTGTTTGCTCTAGGGTCTTTTGCAGTCTCTAGGTTAAAAGATAATCATCATGTGCTTGAGGTTCTTTGACACATGTTGTTCCTGTTTTCATGTAATTAACATTTGGCTTGGACTTATCTTTGTTCATATGCAAACCAACCTTCGGTCTTAACAATAGGATAATTTTCTAGCGCCTAGCTGTATCTGGTTAAAAATCGGAGATGAAAAAGCTAGGAATCTTGTGAGATCTGGCAACACATGCATATATCGGGTGAAAACTGGTCAAAGACCACACACCCACACTACAGCGTTCAGTCTTTTTCTTAACTGCCTGGGTGAGTAGCGGTTGCCCTCACTCGGCCTTTTTCCCAGTTGTTTGCCCGTTTTCGCTATTTTGATTGTCTATGTGTGTGCTTGTGTTTATATGGCTTCCTCCGCTTATTCTTGGCTTCGAACAACGTATGTGCCCGGGAACTCAAGGTTTCCCACGTTCTTGTTTCCTGGCTTCTTCAGCTACAGACCCACACTCCGCATGCAGTAGCTGTCGTGCTAATGTTTGTACCATAACGAATCCTTGCCCGGAATGTCATGCGTGGGCCTAGAGCGAGTGGAAGTTATTTTATGGTAAGAGGGAGCATCGTAAAGTTTTGACCCTTCCTTCGTGTCTTCTTCTGCAGTCACACACACCCCCATGATGCTAGAGTTGTTGTGCCTGTGTCTCCTTTCTTTTCTTCCATCGATTTGTCGTTGGAAGTATTGGGAGGCCCTCAGGCTGAATTAATGTGTAGTTAATTTTCTTACCGCAAATGAGGAGGCTATTTCATCAGTTTCTTATATTTCAGGTTCGGAGGCATCCAAAATGGTGGCACTCTGGGTGTCGGGCTACTGGGTTCACAACGCATTTCATGGATTCTTGCCTCCCTCCTTCCCCTGGCCTTCTCTACGTTGGTACCCGAGTTCAGCCATTTTGTATCGCTCCGCCAGTGAGGCCTGCCGCTAGCTCAGGTTGGGGGAGGCTGTGACGTCTCTCCCAGTGCCACTGGTGACGTCACTCCCAGTTCTATCTCTCCCAATTCCATCGTTGACGTCACTCCCAGTTCCCTCAGTGTTGTCTCTTCCTGCTACATTGGCGTTGTTGGTTGGGGCTGCTGCGCTGCCTCGCTCCTCTGTGTCGTCATCGTTTGCTCCCGTGACATTATCACTGCCATCCAAGATGTATCCTCTTCCTTCCACGTTGTCTGCGTCCTCTCTTGCAGATCTGTCTGAGGCTTTATGTCAGGCATCGCCTCCCTCCCCTTCTGCCGAGAGGATGTGTAAGGAATCAGTCCTGTCATCCTCTCCTCCATCACCCCCATCTCTACCACGTTGGTGTATCAAGCGTTGGAGGTTTAAGGACTTTGCCTTTTCTTCGTCAATGAGTGAGGAGCAGCTTGTCCGTGTTCCCGAGAGTGTTAGTGTTTCGTCCCCTGTGCAATCTGCTGTGGCTGCATCGTCCTCTTCTTCAAGACACGAGTGTGTTGCAACCTAGCACATACGTGCACATGTTGATGATTCTTTTGTTTCTTCTGCACCAGAGCCTGTTCGCCCTGTTTCTTCTACACCAGGGCCTATTCTTCGTCGTAAGGATCTTAAGACGCCTGTGAAAATATCGAAAGTTGTGAATGCGGAAGTAGTGCAGCCGGAGTGTTCACCTCCCCTTCCCATTGATGCTGTTCAGGGTTCAACTCTGAGGAATTTCCTCATTTTATGTTAAGAGTTCGAGATGCTTCTCTGTCACACATACGTGTCTGCTCCACACAGATGCGTACGTGGACAAGTACGTAAATCATCTATTGCGAGTGTTCGTAGTGATGTTCCGTGTTGTGGTGGGCTCATCACAGGAGTTGTGCGTGGCCCCAGTCTGGACAGGTCTGCTGGCGCTTCAGGTTCTTTGGCTGCTGGGTCTACAGTTGGTTTGCATGAGGAAGATGTGTTGGGTAAGCCTGCATCTTCTCGTCGTCGGTCTCCATTGCCAGAGCAGGAGGAAGGAGACGCCCAAGAGTTTTTGTCTTCCTTTACCGAAGTTGTTGATCTTATTCGTGGGTTCACAACAATTTGGAGAGTAGGACTCGGGCTCAGTCGTCTTTCACTCCTACTTGCTTGGAAGCCTTGCTGGGGGCTACACAAGATCCTAAGTCGTCATTTCACCTTCCCTTATTGGGGCATGTCCAGTCGGTCTTGCAAAAGGTGAACACTTCTGTGTCAGATTGGGACGGGTCTCTTCGGTCAAGGGGTTCTTCGAAGTTTCTTCTTCCACCACTCACGAGGCATAGGAAGTATTATGCTATGAACTCTGTCTGCTTGTTGCCTCGTCATCTTAACCTAGATATTATACGTCTTAAGCCAGGGTTGACTTTGGAGCAGGTGAGGTCTGTGGCGTCGTCCTTGTCTCTGCAGGATGCCTCAGCTTTGGAGTCTACAGCGTGTTCTAGCCAGTGTCATGGTTGGACTTGTGGTCGACGGCCAATGCCAAGATTGCATCTGACAGGTCCCCAGAAGGGTTGGTGAGTGCTTCTTCTCTTGCTAGTTTGTTGCAGTCTGGGGGCAAGGCGTTCTTGTATCTCGCACATCTTAGTTTCAATTTATGGGCTAATCGTCTTCTGGTCAGAAGGGACGTGGCGTTGTCCAGGATGGCAAGATAGGTTGACCCTGAGTCCTTGTTGGCGCTCAGGAATGGGGATCTTTAAGAATCTCAATTCCTGTTTTCTCGTACTGATCTGGAGGACATGATAAACCAACGGCGAGCTGACAGAGAGACTGGTTGGTGCACCAGGCTGTGTCCAAGTCAGAGTCTCATTCTCGGAGACGTCCTGCCCCTCCTCCTCCTATTCAGAAGCAAGTACAGAGATCGTTGCCTGGTAAGCTGTCTAGGAGTTCGGTTTCAGTGGGGCCCTCCCATTCGTCTCGACCTAAGTCAAGAGGACTAATGTCCCTTTTGGTCCCGCTCTTACAGGTCAAGGAGGGGCTCCAGGGGTAGAAATAAGGGGGGTCATCGATAGGCGCCTCTCCCTCTCCTTTGCCATGGGCGGGGGGAGCCTGGTGGGCCAGTGGGCCAAGTGACAGAGTTATGGGGCAGAGAAGTGGGTAGTAGATGTCCTTCGGGTGGGGTATCTACTAGTGTTCAACCTCTCTTCCCCGGGGGTTTTACAGTCACATCTTGGTGCCCAAGGCATCAGGGAGATGGAAACCTGTGATCGACAAATCCACCTTGAATCGTTTTGTCAGGAAGACAAAGTTCAAGATGGAGACCCAGCGATCAGTGTTGGCAGCTGTGAGGGAAAACGACTTCATGCTGTCAATAGATCTAAAGGACGCATACTTCCAGATCCCTATTCATCCGTCATCCAGGAAGTTCCTTCACTTCTCTCTCGGAGACAAGGTCTTTGGGTTTAAAGTGCTTTGCTTCGGGTTGACCATGGCCCCTGAGGTGTTCACAAGAGTCTTCTCTCTCGTCTCAACTTAAGCTCATGTTCTAGGGATCCGCTTGCTGAGGTACCTCAATGACTGGTTGGTCTTAGCGGGTTCCAGAGAGAAGCTGCTGCAGGACAGAGTTCGTCTGCTTCAGTTTTGTCTGGTACTCGGCATCTCTTGGTGAACCTAGAGAAGTCAAATCTCATATCCAGTCAAAGGATTCTCTATCTAGGCATGGTCATTGATACTGCAGTCTCGAGAATTTTCCCATCGGATCAGAGGTTGGAGAAGTTGCGAGTAGTAGCATGCGACTTCCTGTCCCAACTGGATCAGTCAGCTCATCAGTAGCAGATTCTTCTGAGGATTTTGTCTTCTCTGGAGAAGCTGGTCCCTCATGGGCGACTTTATCTTCGGTCTCTGCAATGGAGACTGAGGGACTTCTGGTCTCCGGCGGGGGACTCACCCCTGATAAGGGTACCTCTGTCTCTAGAAGTGAGAGAAGATCTTCGTTGGTGGTTGGACAATCAGAATCTCTTGAAGGGTGTTCCTCTGTGTTCTCTTCTGCCAGACTTCCTTCTGTTTTCAGATCCCTCCCTCGCAGGTTGGGGCACTCATTTAGGCGGCCTCATTACTTAGGGCGTTTGGAGTTTGGAGGACAGACAGCAGCATATCAACGCCTTAAGAGTTAAAGGCAGCCTTCCCGGGTCTGAAGGAATTTCGGGAGAAAGTAGAGGGACATTCTGTTGTTCTTATGTCGGACAACACCATGGTGGTCGCATATGTGAAGAAGTAAGGGGACTGGTTTCACATCAACTTCACTCCTTGACAGTCGAGATTCACCAGTGGGCAGTCAGCAGTTGGGTGGAGCTCTCAGCCAGGTATATCCCAGGCAAAAGGAATGTGGTCGCGGACAAGCTCAGTTGTCAGGATCAGATCCTATGTACAGAATAGTCTCACCATCAGGCCGTGGCAGACAGGCTCTTCCAGGTTTAGGGGAGATCTATGCAAGACCTCTTTGTGACCCGGTTCAACAGGAAACTAGAGGTATTCTGTTCGGTGCTTCTGGATCCTCTGGCATTAGCGGAGGATGGGTTCAAACATCACTGGGACAACCTGGAAGTGTATGCCTTCCCTCCGTTTTGTTTGATATGCCAAGTCCTGAACAGGTTGATGAGTGCAGAGTCTCAGGATGATATTGGTAGCTCCTCTGTGGCCACAGGCGGAATGGTTTCCGGATCTGCTGTCATTGTTGTCGGAGGTGCCAAGGGAGATTTCCCCGTGGCGGCATCTTCTTTATCAGCCACATGTAAAAAGATTCCATCAGTCAGTAGAATCCCTGTCTCTTCACAGTTGGAGGCTATCAAGTATTTTCTCCGAGTGAGAGGCTTTTCTCAAAGACAGCAGGACATATGTCCAGCAATCTCAAAAAATCTACCTCTGCCGTTTACCAAGGTTAATAGGTGATCTACTGTAATTGGTGTCGTAAACGTGGTTTTTCTCCACTCAGAACCTCTATTCAGTGCATAGCAAACTTTTTGGTCTTCCTCAGGGATGAGACAGGCTATCTGTCGCCGGTCGGTAAACATCTGTTTACAGACCTCCGCATAGGATTTTTGGATTTGACTCGTTCTAAGTATCTGGATTGACTTTTGGTTATTGACTCTGGATTGTTGGATTGGCATACGCGATAGTGGACTGTTTTTTTATTTTGGATTGGCTTTCTGTGAACGTGATGTCTGGATCAAGTTCAGTGAGCTTTCAGAGTGTGTGTGAAGAGTGATTGCAAGGTGAGGCTACCGAAATCATCGGTAGATCCCCACACAGTATGTATGGGGTGTAGGGGGCATGTTTGTTTGTTGGATGATCGATGCATTGAATGCAAAAGTTTGACTGATGATGGATGGAAGGTGTATGAGTCCTATCGGCGTAAGTTGGAACGCGATAGGATCAGGAGGGCTTCCTCCAAGAGCGGTTCTACGAAAGGTAAGGGAAGTAACATTTCACCTATATTAACACCAGTAGAATTTGCTTCACCTAATCCTGTGTTGTTGCCTGAGGGCCCTGATTCTGTGTCTGGAGAAGGTAATGCCCTTTCTCTGATTCTAGAGTCGTTACGCACTCTAGAGTCCAAAGTGTTGGCCCTAGAAAACGGCTCAAGTAAAGTGTGTGATCGTGCCCCTAGTGTTGTGGAGGGGGTGTCAGATCGGCCCCATAATGCCTCTAGGCCTAGACCTCTATCGGACTCTCAGGACTCAGGGAGTGGGTATGTCGAAAGCCGCAAGAGGGTTACGGGGGCTCCCCACCGATTTGGCGTCCCTTCGGCAGGACCTGTTGTTAGTTCCCAGGCTGCCAAGGAGCGTGCTCAGGCTCGCATCCTTAAGGACTGTTTTTCGTCCTCCGAGGCGCCCTCCCCGCGCAAGGGGTGGAGCGCTCGGAGAGACTCGCGTCCGTTGAAAAGGACTTTTCCGAGGGAGGACGCTTCACGTCCCCTCTCTCCGTTATCGTTGCGGTCTTCTCCTGCGTCGTATGACGCGTTTCCTCCACAGAAGAGAGGTAGGACGTCGTCTGAGGACGACGCTGAGAAGCGCTTTTCTCGCGCTTCGGAGAGGCAGGTTGCTGTACCTGTGAGAAGGAAGGAGGCGTCCCCTCGCCCCTCGTCTTCTCGCAGGTTCAGTCCTTCACCTCCTCTTGTTTCTTCACCAACGAAGAATATTCTTGTGTCTCTTCAAGACCAATTGTCAGCTTTAATGGCTCAGAAGACTCGCCCAGCAGCAGTCAAGCCTAAGCGTAGGAAGGACGCCAGACTGCCTGTCAAGAGGACGAGGCAGTCCCCTTCTCCGTCTCCTCGTTCGTCTCTGTCTCCGCTTGCTTCTCCTTCGGAGCTTCCTCGTTCTCGTTCTATGGGTAGGAAGTCTCGTGGACAGGACGCTTTTCTTCCCTCTCGACGTCCTGATCAGCCCGCGCGTCAGGACGCCTTTGAGGACGCTCGGCAGGACGCCTTTGTGGACGGCTCGGCAGGACGCTTTTGAGGACGCTCGTCGGGACGTTTTGCTAGACGCTTTGCCTATTGAGAAGGCTTTCGAGAGCGCCCAGAAGGACGCTTTGAAAGCGAAAGCTAGACGCTTTAGCGGAAAGCGTAAGGACGCTCCTCTAGAGCGAGTAAGAGTAGCCTCTCTTGACGCTCAGAGCGGTCAAGACGCTCTTCGTTCTTCGAGCTCTAAGGATCGACAGAAGGTCGGTCGCTTTGAAGAAGCTGCTACACGTAATCCTCGAAAGCCTTTGTTGAAGGCTAGACCCGTTGGGCGCACGCCCTCTCCAGAGGTGGAATCTCCTTTGCCTCTTAGGGAGGAAGGGAGAGCTTAGTAGTCCGGCGGACTCAGCTAGGAGAGGACAGCCTTCGGTTTCGTCTGTGTCTGATTACAAAGTGCTGGTTCGACTGTTACGCTCTTCTTTTGGAGAGAAGTTCCAGCCTGCAGCTCCCAAGTCTCCACCCTCTCAGTTTTCGTCATCTAAGTCTTGCAAGGTTCCGGAGTTTGTGGAAATGAAAACTTCTTTGTCCACTAAGAGGGCGTTTAAGAGTTTGCAAGATTGGATGTAACGTCGGAAGGATCAGGGCAAGTCGACTTTCGCCCTTCCTCCCTCCTTCAAGACTCAGTGGGAAAGGCGGCATCTGGTATGAGACCAAAGGAGAAGTAGGAGTTAAGATCCCGTCGTCTTCCCAAGGGGACTTTGCTAGTCTGATCGATGCTCAGAAGAGGTCCCTTTTATCGACTGCTAAGATTTCCTGGACGCCAACGGAGATTGATCATCACATGAAAGGTCTGTTAAGGACTCTTGAGGTCTTTAACTTTTTAGACTGGTGCTTGGGAGTCCTGGATCTTCAATCTATCTAGGAGTCCTGACTCGTTAAGTCTGGGGGAGCTGTCCAATGTGTTATCCTGCATGGACAAGGCCGTCAGGGATGGTTCGGAAGAGTTAGTGTCTCATTTCGGCACTGATTTCTCAAGAAGAGAGCGCTTTTCTGCAACTTTACGGCTAGGTCTGTTTCTACAACGCAGAAAGCGGAGCTTCTCTTTGCGCCTCTTTCGAGCCATCTCTTCCCCCAGGCTATGGTAAAGGACCTGGCAGTGAGCCTACAGGAGAAGGCTACCCAGGACCTCTTGGCCCAGTCTTCAAGACGTCCCGCAGTCCCTACCACGTCGTCTTTTGGACGACCACCTAGGAAGGTTAAACCCTTTCGTGGCACTCCTCCCTCGAGAGCTGCTCCTCGAGGAGAGGGCTTGCAGAGGAAGAGGTTCCTTCAAGCCTAAATCCTCTAAGTGAGAATCAAGTCCTTCAGATGTGCCAGTCGGAGCCAGGCTAAAGTTCTTTGCGGGGGCGTGGAGAGAGAGAGATACAGATGCGTGGTCCCTCAAGATAGTGGAACAGGGGTACAAGATCCCCTTTTGACCCTCCTCCTCTATCCACAACTCCCAGAGATCTTTCCCCGTCATATCAAGGGGAGAAACGTCAGATTTCTTTTCGATCTTTTAGATCAAATGATCAAGAAAAGAGCGGTGGAACAGGTCTTAGACCTGGGGTCACCAGGAATATTACAACAGACTTTTCCTGGTACCAAAGCAGTCGTCGGGTGGCGTCCAGTCTTGGACGTAAGCAGGCTGAATCTTTTCATAGAAAAGAAAAAATTCAAGATGGAAACGCCTCAGTCGGTTCTAGGAGCCTTAAGACCGGGCGACTGGATGGTGTCCTTGGACCTACAGGACGCATACTTTCACATTCCTATCCACCCTCTTTCAAGAAAGTTTCTGAGGTTTGTGTTAAAGGACAAAGTTTGGCAATTCCGAGCCCTTTGTTTCGGATTAAGCACGGCTCCGATGGTATTTACCATGCTCATGAAGAACGTAGCGAGATGGTTACATTCTGCAGGGATAAGAGTGTCCCTGTATCTCGACGATTGGCTTATCAGAGCATCGTCAGAAGAGAGGTGTCTGAAGGACCTTCACTTCACGTTAGCCTTGGCGAGGTCCCTGGGACTTCTGGTCAACCACCTCGAAAAGTCGCATCTGACCCCCAACACAGTCACCATCGTGTATCTGGGGATTCAGATGGATTCAGTGGCTTTTCGAGCGTTTCCGTCCCAGGAACGACAGCTGCAAGGCTTAGAGAGAGTTTCGGCCTTCCTGGGGAAGGAAGCTTGCTCGGCGAGGGAGTGGATGAGTCTGCTGGGGACCATTTCCTCGCTGGAAAAGTTTGTTTCCCTGGGAAGACTACACCTCAGGCCTCTCCAGTTTTTCTTGGCAGAAGAATGGAGAGTCAAAGAGGATCTGGATGCGACCTTTATGATCACCAAATCGGTGAAGAACCATCTAAGATGGTGGTTAGATCCTCGGAAGTTTCGAGAGGGGTTGTCCCTAAAGCTTCTGAGCCCCGACCTAGTGTTGTTTTCCGACGCCTCGGTGTCGGGATGGGGAGCAACACTAGGAGGGGAAGAAGTGTCAGGCGCCTGGAGGGGGGAACAGGTGTCCTGGCACATCAATGTGAAGGAACTAGTGGCGGTTTTCCTGGCGCTACAGTTCTTCCAGCAAAAGGTTGCAGAAAAAGTCGTCCAAGTCAACTCGGACAACACCACGGCCCTTGCGTACCTAAAGAATCAGGGAGGTACACACTCCCGTCCTCTATTTTACTTAGCGAGGGAGATTCTGCTGTGGGCAGATGCGAGGAGAATCAGGATCCTGACGAGATTTATTGCAGGAGTCCAGAACGTCAGAGCAGACCTTCTCAGCCGACAGGATCAGATCCTGCCGACGGAATGGACGCTGCACCAGGACGTCTGTCGAGAACTATGGAGACTGTGGGGACGTCCTTTAGTCGACCTATTTGCGACGTCGAGGACGAAGAGGTTGCCTCTTTATTGCTCCCCTGTGTTGGATCCGGGAGCAGTCGCTATAGACGCTCTGCTCTGGGACTGGACGAACCTGGACCTGTATGCCTTCCCGCCATTCAAGATCATGGGGGAAGTAGTAAGGAAGTTCGCGGCATCGGAGGGGACGAGGTTGACCCTGATCGCCCCGATGTGGCCCGCGAAGGAATGGTTCACACGGAGGTAATGGTCCTTCCTCATAGACTTTCCGAGGACGTTGCCCTGGAGGAAAGAATCTACTCAGACAGCCCCACTTCGCAAAATATCACCGAAACCTCTCCGCTCTGGGTCTGACTGCGTTCAGACTATCGAAAAGTTGGCCAGAGCGAGAGGTTTTTCTAAAGCAGCTGCGAAAGCGATCGCCAAACGCAAGGAGGACTTCCTCGAGAGCTGTTTACCAGTCGAAGTGGGCTTCCTTCAGGGCATGGTGTAGAAAGGAGGGAATTTCCTCTTCCACTACCTCTGTGAGCCAGATAGCCGATTTCCTGCTATTTTTAAGGAAGTGCAGAAGCTGGCAGTCCCGACCATCAAGGGATATAAGAGTATGCTGTCAGCAGTCTTCCGACACAGAGGCCTAGACCTTACTGACAACAGAGATCTTCACAATCTCTTGAGATCGTTTGAGACTACCAAGATACCTCAGGCGAGGCCTCCTTCTTGGAACTTAGATTTAGTCCTTAGACTGTTGATGTCGAGTCCTTTCGAGCCTCTCCATGCAGCGTCTCTTAGGAACTTGACGAAGAAGGCTCTTTTCCTAACTGCTCTGGCAACGGCGAAGAGAGTTAGCGAAATTCAAGCCATTTGTAAGCGGGTGGGCTTCAAAGGTGACAATGCTGTCTGCTCTTTGAGTCCCACTTTCTTAGCAAAAAATGAAACCCGTCTAACCCTTGGCCAAGGAGCTTTGAAATTAAGGGTATGACAAGCCTTGTGGGCCAAGAACCTGAGAGAGCCCTGTGCCCTGTCAGGGCTCTAAAGTTTTATGTTCACAAGACAAAGGAGGTACGAGGTCCCTCAGATAATCTGTGGTGTTCGGTTAAACGACCCGATATACCATTATCCAAGAATGCTTTGGCGTTCTTTCTGAGGGATGTGATTAAAGAGGCTCATTCGTCTTACCAGAAGACCGATTTGAGCCTCTTGCGAGTGAAAGCTCACGAGGTCAGAGCTGTCGTAACCTCGCTTGCCTTCCAAAGGAACATGTCGATCAAGGACATCCTTGACGCCACCTTTTGGAGGAGCAATTCAGTATTCGCCTCACACTACTTGAGAGATGTGAGAACGATACGAGGACTGTTGTTCTCTTGGGCCATACGTTTCTGCAGACACAGTCTTGGGGGCTGAAGGTAGCTCTCTCCCTATCCCTTAGTTAGGTTTAGGTTAGTTTTTAGTTGTTGTGTTTTTTGTTGTGGTGAGTCTTTGGTGAAGACCTCCCATCTCTTAGCTTAGTGTTCAGGGGTCTTGGATAGTTGGTCAGGTGGTGGTCAGTTGCTTCGTTGCCCTTCATATGTATGGCTCGATGTTCTTGTCACGTTGAGGTCACGTCCCCGTTGACAGAGCATCCAGAGCGCACCAGCACTACAGGTCTCCACCTGGCTGGCAACTCTGATTAAGCACAAGCAGGCTTAAGTGACAGTAATCACAGAGTCTACTTTGCTAACAGGTGAGAACCAAGGTGTACATCATCTACTTAATTTAAGTTTCCTACAAATCCTATTCTGTCTCTTCCCACCATCCGAAGGTGGGATTCAGCTATATATATATCTGTCAGGTAAGTTTCATGAACAAAATGTTATTGTTATAATACAATTAAGTTTGTTCATACTTAACTGGCAGATATATATAATTAAGTGCCCACCCACCTCCCCATCAGGAGACATGGGGCACTGATAAATATGAATAGAAAATGGGAATGGTTCCTGATATCCGCCTCCCAGCGGCGGGAATGGGTACTACCACCTGGCCGCCCACTGCGTGTGCCGCGAGTTTTGAAATTCTGTCGGACTTCGGAGAATACAGCTATATATATATCTGCCAGGTAAGTATGAACAAACTTAATTGTATTATAACAATAACATTTTTCTCCACTCAGAACCTCTATTCAGTGCATAGCAGACTTTTTGGTCTTCCTCAGGGATGAGACAGGATTATCTGTTTCCGCCATTAGAGGCTACAAAGCGGCCCTGAGTTTAATGTTAGGTCTTTGGGGTATTGACATTTCTTCATCCTGGGAACTCTCCTTGCTGTTTAAGGGGTTTGAGCAGTCATGTTCTCCTAGGGGGCTCAAGCCTCCAACGTGGGATGTTTCCTTGGTCATTAGAAGTTTCAGTAAAGCTCCTTATGACAGGAACTTGACACTCAAAACGGTTTTCCTCCTGGCCTTTGCTTCTTCAAAGAGAGTGGGGGAGCTTCATGGCCTGAGCTATGATGTGAAGCACACCGGGGGTTGGGGGTCTCTGTCTTTCAAATTTGTCCCGGAATTTGTGGCTAAGACCCAGAATCCCTCGGTGCTGGCTGATAGGTTCGTCTCCTTTTTCATTCCATCACTGGATGACTTTGTGGCCGGTGATTCTCAAGAGCTCTTGTTGTGTCCTGTCAGGGCTCTGCATTGCTATCTTAAGAGGACATGACATCTTAGGCCAGGTTGTCATAGGCTTTTTGTTAGCACAGGGCGTACAAAGAAAGAGGTGTCCAAAAATACAATCTTTTTTTGGATATGTGAAGCTATCAGACAGGCGTATTTAACTCTTGATGATTCTGCCGCCATGTCTGTGCAGGCTAGAGAACGTAGCGTCGGGTATTGGTCCCTCTCTGGCTTTCAAGAAGAATTTGACTGTTCATAGAGTTTTGAGCACTGGTACTTGGTTATGCCAGTCCATGTTCACCTCATTCTATCTTAAGGACGTTGCCCACAGATCTATGGACACTTTTTCCTTAGGTCCTGTGGTGGCTGCCCAACAGATTGTGTAACTCAATTGTTACCCTTAACTGGGCATGTTTGTATCTTACCTAGGATGATTGCGTGGAAGAGAGAATGAGTGAATTGAGTGGTCTCTTTCTCTTGTTCCTTTCCTTCTTCCTACTGGTGGGTTGAGGAATAGACACATCATTTGCTGGACTGGTCTGATACAGGTGAGTAAGGTAGTTATACTGATAGTTTGGTCGCTTTGTGTTCAAATAGTGAAACCCTCTACCCTCTATTCAGTAGCATATACACTCTGCTCTCTAGCAAGGGGGAGTGAGGAGTAATAACAAATCCTGGTGCATTGGTTTGTTACTGACCAGAGTTTCTCTTTAGTTCTGTACTGCAATGAATCTTCCCATATATCATTGTGTGTAACCCAGTGGCTGAGTTGTTGGATATAAGTTTACCTAGCTTCTCACAGGCATCAGTCCCTCTCCTGTAGATATTTCTTTTGGAGTTGGACTGGTGAGTAGGCCCCCAGCTGGTTTAGGATGTCTGTACCTCCCACCAAGTATAAGTCTATCCTATTGTTAAGACCAAAGGTTTGTTCGCATATGAACAAATAACAAATTTTCCAAGACAATTTGTATTTTTCATAGCTACAAACCTGAGGTCTTAATGTTTACCAGCTGGTCCCCGTCTTCTTATGACATCTTGGGTTGGGAAAGACTGAACGCAGTAGCACGGGTGTGCGGTCTTTGACCAGTTTTCACCCGATAAATGCACGTTGCCAGATCTCACAAGATTCTTTGCTTTTTCATCTCTGATTTTTAACCAAATCCAGCTGGGCGCTAGAAAATTATCCTATTGTTAACACCTCAGGTTTGTAACTATGAAAAATACAAATTGTCTTAGAATATTTGTCATGTTGTCTGCTAAAAATTGCATTCTGACATTTGTCAGTGGGAAATCATTACTGGGTGATATGTCATAAGATAAGTATGCATCAGCATGGTTAGATTTCAAAGACTAGGTCATTAACTTAAGTGAATATTGGCCTTATGTATTCAAAATTAAGGGGAGCATAAGACTACTGTTGAACATTTAATATAGATTACTTAATGAGTACCTGAATTAGGTATGACTGGGCTGCTTTGGATAACTTGAGGTATTATAAATTATGCAAGAGAGCAAAACTATTTGTTTGCCGTGTATGGTAGTTTCTATACAGTTGTGTTGCTTTGTAATTAAGAACATTTTTGTTTTATATAGAAAATTTTACCAATCATAGTTTAAGTTAATTTTGTTGCAAATATCATTTACCCTTCTCATTATTTATGTGGAGTCATGCATTACTATTATTACTATGTTACACATTATGTTTATCACCTTTTTAAAGGTAATGAAGAAAACCTGTTTTCCTTGACAAACCTTAAGAGGTTTGTTAAATTCATTGAAATTATGTACACACTAGTATTCAGTACTTTTATTTTTTCATTGGCAGTCATTACACTCATTGTCTGATTGAAACTGCATATTCTGTATGGTGGTGAAAACTTGTGTAATTTGTATAGGACTGCAAGATTACATCTTTGAGGCATATGTATTACCAAGCTTTCCCATGAATTGTTATATCTCCTTTACATTTTGGGAGTATATGGTATATTACTTTCCAGCTCCCTAAAATATCAGATATAGTAAGTGTAAAGAACATAATGTTTATATGGTGTAGATTATTGTAATTATTTTTACTATTATAATAGTATTGATGTTGTTATATGTTTATCATCAGGAAAAGGTATTGCAGCACTAACCTTAGATGATGATTACCAGAGGAAAAGAAGAGAAGCAATGAATCGAAAACCAGCAGATGGTTTAGAAACTATTGCAAGAGGAACCAAAGGAGTAGTCACTGTACGTATTTTATGTGGTAGTTAGATAAGCAGGCAGTCCCCAGGTTATGACGGTGGTTCTGTTCTTGAGATGCATCGTAAGCCGGAACTTCGTCAAAAATCCTAAGAAAACCTTGCGTTTAATGCTTTGGGTGCACTAAAAATTATGTAAACTCCCCTCTTATAGCATTTTTTATCAAAAAACCTTCAAATATTAATTATTTTGTATTTTTGGAGTTATATTTCTTTTGCCAGATTGGCATTGGAATATGCATCATAAACCTGGAAATAATGTCTGATAAATATAATTGAAAGGCATTGTAACCTCAGAACATCATAAGCAGAACCTGTCGTAAGCCAGGGAATCCCTGTATCGGAATTTACATATTAAACTGAAATGTAAATTTGTTTAATCTTCATAGATTAACTGTATAAATCTTGTTACTTTCAGGGTGTATTTGATGGTGTAACAGGTGTAGTCATGAGACCAATTGAAGGTGCTCGAGAACAAGGTGTGGAAGGATTTTTCAAGGGAGTTGGAAAAGGAATGGTTGGACTTGTTGCTCGGCCAGTCTCTGGTGTAGTAGATTTTGCCAGCACATCTTTAGATGCTGTTACCAGGTAACTTGGAAAATAATTTGACTCCTAGTTGAGTGGTATGTACCATATTTTTTAATGGATTGTATATATTAGTTTTAGATGAACCTAACTGCTATTAAATCATATCCAGATGTTTGCTTTCTAAGGTATAAAAATTTTAACAAATCAGTAGTTACCTTGGTGAATAATGACACATTGTGAAAACGCACAAGCCTAGAATCACTATTAACCTTTTAAACATATTAAGTTCACATTATTCTCTTAATTGCCATTAGGAATGGTATTAGCCAATGGCTTTAACATATCAGCAAGGTATTTTTCTAACCTGAGTGAAGTGGAACCAAAAGAGCTAATAATCAGACTACATAGTAGAAAAATTTGTTTTGCATGTTATTATTCCATGCAGGCATGGTAAAGAGGGCGAGGTCACAAAATTTTGTTGTCAAGTTTTCATTTCCTTGGAGTGGTTCTAAGGGATCTAGGACAATTCATAGTAATGCATTTCACCTCAAGACAATTGGCCATAGGACTATTCGCCGTTAGACAATTCGCTGTATGGATATTTTGCTGTAATAGGGATTTAAAAGCATAAGGTTCATTTATTATTTATTTAAAAATAACAAGCTTATCCTGAATATTCAAGAGCAAATGGCTTATTTTGAGAGGTTACTTGACTGTTTACATTATTTACAATAAATTTCTTTAAAAGTGTAAACTTAAACCCTTACGATGTTTACAGAAATGTGACAGATATTGGCCTTAAGGTGTGATATCAAACTGATAGTGATTTTAACACAAAAGTATGGCACTTGCATTCATCCTGCCTCCAGATACCATTGATACATTTATAGAGCTTGTGGATGACAGTAACTTACCACAGGATCTTGTGGCATATTTTGAAACACATTACATTGGTGGGGAGAGAGGCAGGGGAGCTCGTAGACGTAGAGTTCCTCCTACTTTACCTATCAGTCTTTGGAATATGTATGAAAGAACCTAAATCAGCTGGCTAACACCAACTTGGAGTAGAAGGTATTAGTAATGCACTGTAACCATCCGTTACAAATACTCGTCCAAATTGATAGAAATTTATCAATCTCCTGAGATATAAAGAATCTCTAAAAAGAAGTTAATCAATGCAATGAGAGAAGAAACCTCACCCAAGAAAAAAATACAAAGATGTTTATAAGCACATACTAAGCATTGTCAGAGTTTACGCTTTAAATAATTGAAATAAAATCAACATTATTTGCGTGCAATTGCAAATGAACTTACATGATTTTTAGCTCTAGTTTTTAGCTTAACTTTTTAAATAATGTGTATGACCTTCATTATTTATTGTTTTTATTTTTTAACCTTCTCTTCTTATGCTTTATGGCAAAATGTCCTTGTTCGAAAATATCCGTACAGTGAATGGTCTTACATTCCCACAGCAAATTTGTTTACAGCATAGAATAGAACTGAGATATCTTAATGTAATAACTTTATTCGCTATAGATCAGAGATCAAATTAGATTAAAGATCAATCGGGAAATATACTGTTAAATTTAAACCTAGTTATAACTGAAGCTGAGAAAACTGTTCAAGCTGCTGATGACTATTATCATACATCGGCAACAAGGATAAAACTGCAGTAAACGTATGCCATCAAACACAACCGTAGATAAAATCCTTTTAATCAAAACTACTGTGCTTGAAAGAACACATTTTACTGTTGGTTTCACGCCGATATAAGATAAATAACGTAAAGTTCGTATTACGATGATATAAAAAGGATTATTTGCGAACGGAATCACGTAATTTTTTACACAATAACATGCTGCCAACACAATAATATGTTAACACGAAAAAAAAAGAAAAATAGTTCACATTCACAACGAGACATATTCAATAAATATTTCCACCTCTAAAAACACGCTGTATAAGGAAAAATAACTTTGTCTCATATAAGTCAAGTATCTAGATATTCGTTTATGCTAACTAGAAGCAAGAGCATTCGCTCAGAATTGCGTTATGGTGAAACAAACTCGTATTCATCAGCGGATTTCAAACCACAACATTGGCCGCTCCGCGGAATACGGGCTTAAATTTGCCGTAGTATTTTAAAATACAATAATATGAGAATACATACAATATTCTTGGATACAGTGAAATAATGTATAACTTTTTAAAGGATTTATGGAAGAGATGCATAATTAATAAAATAACAATGCATTTTTCGAAACTGGTGGACAAGAACGAACATGAAAAAACATCCCCTGACAATGTGGAGCGTAGTTACAAAGGCTGCCTTAATTTGTATCTTATTTCTGTACAAAAATAAAAATACCTTTACGTAATATATTTTCATACACATTTTAAACATAAAAGCATAAACATTTAAAAAATCGACACATCGATCGGTAAATTTGCACTCTTTTTAACTCGATATTTTCGGAAGAGCGGCATACAAGAACGAACTTGAAAAAACATCGTAGTCGATAACTTGAAGGGAGTTTCAAAAGCTGCCTTTTTATCATATTTCTGCACAGAAATAAAATACTCTATTCGTAATACATTTTCATACACATTTTAAACATAAAAGCATAAACATTTATAAAATCGACACATCGGTCGCTAATTTGCCACTAAAAGTTTTAAAATTCGATATTTTCGGAAGAGTGGCAGGCGGCGGCTCACAAGAAAGACCATGAAAAAACATCGTATTTGATAACGTGAAGGGCAGTTTCAAAAGCTGCCTTTGTATCATATTTCTGTACAGAAATAAAAATGCCTTTCACATAATACATTTTCATACACATTTTAAACAAAAGCATGAACATTTATAAATTAACACATCCATAGCTAAATTTGCACTTATGTAACTTGATATTTTTGGCATAGAACAGCGTCAGAGGCATATATTTTACCCTAATACCTATGTAATAACTCTCCATAAAGTTTGTTAATATAATTTGTATAACCTTTATGGTCTGAACGGCATTTCTACAAATGTATGAACTCGTTAGACAACGGCGCTAGCGGCGCTGTTAACTGAAAATTGTGCCATAAAGATACCTTTAAAATGCCTTATTTTTTAATGAATATTTTTGACGACCGCCGTAAAACCGATTCGCCGTACCGCGGGCCGCCTGTATGTATTTTACCCGGGAATGACAATGTAAATTATTTATAAAATTAAATGGATTGGTGCTGACAATAGAATTCACTATGAAAATGGAATATATAATGGTTGCCCACCTCTTTTGAATTGCTTGCGGTCAATAAGTAATACATAATGAGTTCTGTCTATGTATATTCTTATCCTGGCTAAAGCACACAAATGAGATCAACAACCTCAGTAAAGGAAGACAAAAACTCTTGTGTGTCTCCTTCCTCCTGCTCTGGCAATGGAGACCGACAATGAGAAGAAGGTGCAGGCTTATCCAACACATCTTCCTCATGCAAACCAATTGCAGACCCAGCAGCGAAAGAACCTGAAGCGCCAGCCAACACAGACACCAAAGACCTGCCCAGACTGGGGCCACGCGCCAACTCGTGCAATGAACCAATCTCAACACTAGGAACACTACTATGAACACTTGCAATACGTGCAGCGGAGAAGCATCTCGAACTCTTGATGTAGAACGAGAATTCCTCAGAGTCAAACCCCGAACAGCATTAATGGGAGGGGAAGGCAAACACCCCGGCTGCACCACTTCCACATTTACAACTTCTGATCTTTTCATAGGCGCCTTAAGATCCTTATGATGACAAATAGGCACCGGAGCAGAAGCAGCAGATAAATCACCAACATGCGCATGTATGTGCGAGGTTGCAACATGCTTGTGTCCCGAAGAAGAGGATGACACAGCCACAGCAGATTGCACAGGGGACGAAACACTAACACTCTCAGGAACATGGATATGCCGTTCTTCACTCAAACGCTTGATACGCCAACGTAGCAGAGATGGGTGTGATGGAGAGGAGGAAGACAGCATTCCATCCTTACACACCCTCTTGGCAGGAGAGGGGGGAGGTGATGCAACACGTTTGCTCACAGCCTTCTCAGCAGAGAGGTCCAATCTCCTAAGAACCGCCTGTCATAAAGCGTCAGATGGATCCGCAAGAGAGGACGCAGATGACACGGATGGAAGAGGATACGTCCTGGAAGGCAGCGATGACATCACAGAAGCAAACGATGACAACACAGAGGAGCGAGGCAGTGCAGCAGCCACAACTGACGATGCCGACGTAGCAGGGAGAGTCATCACTAAGGAAACTGGGAGTGACGTCACCGATGGAAGTGATTTCACCGATGGAACTGGGAGTGACGTCATCAATGGCACTGAGAGACGTCACGGCCTCCCCCTGACCCAAGCTAGTGGCAGGCCTTACTGGCGGAGTGATACGATGATACTCAGGCAGCGCACTACAAAATAGCTGACCACGGGCACCAGTGTAGAGAAGGCCAGGGGGAGGAGTTAGAGTTGGGGAGGCCTGAGGGGGGAGGCAAGCTTCCATGAAATGCGTCAGCAAACCCTCCAAAGAGGGTGAACCCCGTAGCCCAAGCAACGCCCAGAGTGCTGCCATTTTGGATGCCTCCAAACCTGAAACAGAAGAAACTGATGAAATAGCCTCTTATCCCTCCCGGGAAGCAGATTAACCCCCCGAGGAAGAGGGGGTGACACTTACACATTAAATCAGCCTGAGGGCCTCCCAGTACTTCCAATGATGAATGGATGGAAGAAAAGGAAAGAGAAACAGGCACAACAACTCTAGCATCATTGGGAGTGACTGCGGAAGAAGATGAAGCATCTGGGAGAAGCGATGAAAACCCTTCCCATGAAGAAGAGTAAAAACTCTATGATGCTCCCTCATACTATAAAATAACTTCCACTGCGATTTAGGCCAGGCACGACATTCCAGGCAAGGATTCATTATAGTACAAACATTAGCACGACATCTACTGCATGTGGAGTGTAGGTCCGTAGCCAAAGAAGCCAGGAAACAACATGGGATATCTTGAGTTCCCAGGCACATATGTTGGCGAGGTCGAGACAACGCAGAGGAAGCCATAATAACACAAGCGCACACACACAGACAAGCAAATTAGCAAAAATGGGTAAATGGCAGAGAGTAAGCAACTGCGACTCTCACCCAGGCGGTTTTTTAAAAGGGGAACTTCCTGGTTGCTTTTTATTTAGCTGTTCCATATGTAGTAGTATTCCATTTAAGTACCTCTGGTGAAAAAAGAATTTTGAAAGGGATGTTTTATTATTTTTTACAACCAATTTTCTATTGCCCTATGGGCACAGCCATTTATGTGTGGCTCCTCTGTTATGCATGACGTCATGTGCGGTAGGCTCAGTCAGGCAGAACTATTTCTTTCAGTTTTTATTTGTAAAAACAAAAACCTAGGGTACAGCATCTTCAGATAATATCCTTTTCGTTTGTATTTGTCAGCTGAAAATATATGATTGAAATGGTAAATAAAGAAGTAGCCTGAAGTAGGCCTAGTTAGGCATACAGACCTAAATTCTAAAACGCCATTAATTAAACTAGTTACTATGGACTAAGTGAAGGCTTTCATCAATTCATGGACACCACCCACGCCTTTTTAGAAAACCTGCCATTCACCCCATCACACCACACATGGTGATTGACAAGAATAAATTTCAATTCAAATGCACACAAGTGGAGACACCATAGTATAGATAGTGGTAGATAGCTACCCTAATCTTCGTTGGTGCCGTGGTCTGTTCAGAGGGAAAAGTTCCCAAAACATTATTTAAATACCATAGCCATACCTAATACGTAACCTGTTCTTAATGTCATCTTTTAAGTCTGTTGGCAAGAAATGGTCCGAACAGACAAAGGTTTGTGTCGTAGGTAAAGGTTTTGATGTTGATATCCTTCCTCCCTTCGAAGAGCCATCGGCCAGCGACTTTATTTCTCTTTATTTGACGGAATCCTGTGGAATGATATGCCTTTTTGACACTTGCCAGAAGTATTAGCACAACCAAATGCCATTCAAGTTGGCATAATTGTTGCTATTTGAATGATAATTGACCTAAAACATGAGGACAATACCGAGGACGAATACAATACAATACTCATGCTTCGCTGGACTTGTTATTGTGAGACAACTGCTACACTACATCATCGTAACTAATGGATGTAGCTGACTACAATCACCTCCCCTTGCCAGGGGCCTAAAGCTCAAAGGGGAAGAATTTCTTCCACCCTTCTCCAGTCTCCTGATAGACTATGTGGTTGTTGAGGACTCTTGGACAATGTAGCGCCAGCCAGGCGCCAAATGCCAATACAGGCGAAAAACGCCAGAGGCGGACAGTTCCAAGGAACTCTCTACCACATGGCAATAGAGTCGAATCCTGGATAAATGCCGCTCTCAATTGAAGTACCTCAGCGCTAATTTGAAATTAAATTGTAAAAAAATGAGATTACATACAGATTCGAGCAATGGCTCATTTTTTAGCTTATTAAAAGTTCTGTTTGATAGAATTTAATGGCTATTAACCAGAATGTCCCCTTTAAGAAAAAGACTGAACACAGTAGCCTGGGTGCTGGGTCTTTGACCAGTTTTCACCCGATATATGCACGTGTTGCCAAATCTCACAGATTCCTTGCTTTTCTTAGAAAAGTTGTCATTTTTTAAGACCATTATACATCTGTAGCCCTGAATTTACTGATGATGAAATAAATGTAATTAGAAATACAGAAGTAAATTAAAACTTTGTGATACTGTATTAGACAGTGCATTAAGAGTTGCAAATGAGATTTTTTTTTATGATTATAACAGATACATATGCAACAAAAATACTGCTCACTCTGCCATATATTAATAGTCATAAAGATATCCATCTTTTCTATGAACTTTTAGAGTTAATGTAGCATTTAAGAATAAAACAAAATTGACAAAAACAGTTATAAAGAATTCCCTGACAAATACCAAATGTTGTTTATATCACTTCTAATATATGTTATGTGACCATTTTTATATTGATGAAAATTGAACATCACTGGAAGAGAAAATAGATTGCTTGGAAAAAAAAATATAAGATTGGATAGGATAACAGTGTAGTTTTCATTCATGTTCATCATCATTACTATCATCAGCTCCAGTACCATCAGATGTGAATGTTTTCCACCCATCTGTATGTTCATGCATACTGTCACCCAATCATATACTATATAATGTAATTTGTTACAAAACACCACAGGTAATACTGGTCATACATATATTTCTTCCAACCATTTACAGAGTTGTAGCTATGGTTGATCATTTTTTGTGGCTATTACTGACTTTGTTTATTGTTTCATCCAAATTTTAGGGCAACTACTTCTGGAGATGAGATAGGGCAGCGACGTCCTCCAAGATTCATTAGTTCAGATGGAATTGTTCGTCCATTTGTTAAACGCTATGCAGATGGGGCAAAAATGCTAAAGGTAAATTCGTCTTAATATTTTTCAGATTTTCAGTATGAATATTTTTCATATACAGAACAAACCTTTGGTTGGAGTCCAGTTAAAAAAAACAATACAGTACAAGGATTTTGGTGGCAACAGGAGTTAGCCAAGATGGCAGAAAGCAGGAGGGCACAGTTGACCTTCCTTAACCCATCCCAGCTACAACACATCAGTTTCTCTTTTCCTACTTTCATACCAGGTCATGTTGTTGCCCTCTCCTCCAAGAAACAGGTTGTTTTTGTCCCTTCCTGCCTGCATTATAACTTAGCATTATGGTTTGTTCCGACACGTTATACAAACCCTTGGTCCTTTACATAAGGAATTACTATTCAGCGCCAGCTGGACTGGTCGTAAGATTTACTAACAAGGTAGTTCGGCAGTAATTGCTTGCCTGATGGTCGGGAGTCCCGCCTGACTGAAGTTGTACAGAAGAGGAAGAAGCCCCGTAGAGCCACCAAGGTTTCGTCGGAAAGCTCTCCCTCGACACGTCTGGTGATTGACACATTATCTTCTCTTCTCCCTCCTCGTCGGTTTGAATTTTAGCCTAGCCTAACCCCTTTTATTTACACAAATGAATAATCTACCCACCCGCACACATTCTCCAACTTCAGTATACTCCAGAAATCACCTTAGAACAACAGCACAACAAGACTTACGACCCAAAAACTCTTACCAGACAGAGAGCTCTCTCCTACCAACCATACACCACCAGCACGTGCCTTCTACTACCCCGTGTTATTGTTTACATCCCCCCGATGCCGACGCCACAGACAGCTTCTAGAATCAACCATATGCTGTCCATATATAGGACACCCGCCATATTTCAACAATGCATAAAATACCAATAACAATTATACAATATATAATCACACTTATCTCTTTCTCCCTCCCCTCCGACGGAGGGAATTCAATGGTTTCCCTTATTGCTGAAATATGTATTTTTAATCTCTTGCTTCTTACACCAGTGCTCGATTTGATGGCAGTCATTAGTGTTTTACTATCAGTGTTAACCAAAGCTTCTAAATTTCTCCCTCCTACTACCTCTTCCCACAAATGCTTGAAATATATCAATCCATCTACAGCTTCCCCAACACTCAGGGCTTCGGCCTCAATGGTGGATTTTGCCACTCTCCTGGATTTCCTAGACTTCCACCATATGGGACTTCTCCTCTTCCCATCTGTCAAGGAAATAATGTAACCCAGTTGAGTATGGCCATCTTCTGTTTCCAAATGAAGTGTCTGCATAGGCTTCCCAATAAATCCTTTCTTCTTCCATCTCACTTATTGTAACTTCACCCATCATGCTCTTAGTTTTTCTCACAATTTTAATAAGCTTCTTCATATCCTGAGTTATTCCTTCTTTAAATGCTTTACTTAATTCGCTAACATCATATGATTTTTCTGGCATCATATGTAGTGATACCCAATTTAGCTATCCTACCACTGATCGATACTTAGTTAACTCCTTTTGTTCTAGCACTCTATTACCTGTATATCTTCTAGCCTAGCCTCTGGTTCTCTTATAGAATTTATATACTGCCACTGATTAAAGGAAAGTCTATTCTTCTGCTCTATTACTACTATATACTTGAACCTTTTACTCTCTTATTCTCCTACTTGCAATTTCACTCTCAATTTCCCAATCGTTTCCTTTTAGAATCCTTCAGTTCCTCCCTAGCAAAAATCATATACGTGTGTACACAAAATGCCATTCAATTTATTGCCCTTTTTCCAAAAGAATATATTAGGTTCTAGTCTACTTCTCTCACCTTGAAGCTCCTTCACTACTTTCACCAATTTACAATACCATGCGGCAGAAGCTCCTTCACTACTTTCACCACTTTACAATATACCATGCTTTTGCCGCATCCTTGAGCCCATAGACAGTTTTCTTCAACTTCCATAATCCCATCCAACCATCTTCCCTCGGTGGTTTCAAATACACTTCTCTTAGTATCTCGTCACCTTGTAAATATGCAGTTTTGACATCCAATGTATAACAATTCCAATTTTTCACCTTTATTATGGTTAGACAGAATTTTAAAATTTCAGCATTGCATGTGGGAGCGTCCTTTTCCCACTCTGCCATCTCTTTTTCAAACCCTCTAGCTACCAATCTTGCTTTACATATCCTTTCCCCCCCTTTTATCTTTTCAGTTACTATCCATCTTGTAGATATAGCTTTTTGTCCAACATCATTTACCTCCTCATATACCTGGCTATCTCTCCAACTTTGAAGTTCTTTTTCTTTAGCTTCCATTATGCTTCTATTTTCAAATCTCAGCAACACCTCTTCATCTTCAGTTTTTTCTGCCTGACTATAATCCCTCAAGTTAACCCACCCTTTGTCACCTGACTGTGAGTCTTGTACATTGTACGAATCAGCCCATGCTTGGCTTGATCTTTTTCCTGCAAGACCTAATATAGTCCATTGTTCTACTTGTCCTGTATCGTTGTTTATTGCTCTAACTCTATTTCCCTTTTTGAATTTTGGTATCTCTTCCATTAACTCGCCTTCTATTGACCCACTTTCCCCAGCATCCTCCACTGTTTCCTCTACCTCCTCTCTTTCTATAGTCTCTTCTGTGTCTGCATTCCTTCTCCCACCTACTATTATCTCCTCTCCTTCTTGCCAATCTACTTTCCCTTCATTTGGGCCATCTGATCTACCTTTCACACCATGGGATTTATCAATTCTAGCAGATATCTCTTCTGTATCTGGTGATCGTTGTTGAATCCTAGTCACATGTATCCTAGCTACTTCTCTTAAAGAATCCCCATGTTTGACTATTATTGTTTTCCCCGATACTTCCACTACCTGAGCAGGTCCTCTCTATTTATTTTCATTTTCCCTCTTATAGAATACCTCATCTCCTACCACTGCTTCTTCAAATTTATGTTCTCTGATGTTTTTGTTTAATGCTATTCTTATTTTATTACATGACTCATTTTTTATAAACGCTTCTCTGGCCTTGTGCATTGCATTCAGTGTCCCTAACCATACCCTCTTCCATCCCTTTTTCTCTGATTGCAGGACTTGAACTATCTTCTCCCATTAGGTTAGGCAGTGAAGGGTTTTTTCCAAATACTAATTGGTTGGGAGAGAAACCTCCATTATTCATTAAGCAGTTCCTAGCACTCACTACCCATTTCAATGCTATGGACCAATCTACTTCCTCCTCCTCCATCATCTTTCTTACACTTCCCTTGATCATGCCTATGGTCTTTTCACATAATCCGTTGCTCCACGGAGATTCTGATGCTGTGGCTAATACTTTAATATTCCATCTTTCTGCCATCCGCCTTACTTTTTCATTTTGAAATTCTCCCCCATTATCTGACAATATTTTGGAGGGCGCTCCAAATATAGCAAACCAGCACTCAAAAAGTGTCTTTATTATAGTTTCTGGTTTCTTATCTTTTATCCAACAGGCCTGACAATACCTCGTTGCCATATCCACTATTACCAAGAACTTTCTTTCTTCTATCTCTCCCACATCCATCGCTACAACTTCATTAAACGTTTTACATACTCCAAGAAAAGCCTACTACTGGTTTGGCGGGGTTTCTTTTGTATCTTTTACAAACCTCACAATTTTTAATCTGTTCCGTTAGTAACTTTCTTATTTCCTCATTTTCTTTTTCAATTAACCCATTACTCCATTGTGCTTCCTCTATTAGCTTCCATATTTTATCTCCACTTCCGTGACCAAACTTTAAATGTAATTACTTCATTGTGTTCTTAATTTCCCCCAGATTCTTTCCCCTCCAACCCTCCAGTAATAATTCTTCTACCTTCCTCCTCCTCATAGGTACTCTTAAATGACCCCGTTTGTCTTCTCTTAACTCTGCTTTCATTCCCCCTAATACTTCTATTTTGACACAATTTTCTTTTAAATTTAGGGTCATACCCATTTTACTCATGGTTTGCTTACCTATCAGCCGGGGTATATCACCCTGCAGAATTTCTGTCTTCAAATAAAACTTTCTGTTTTTTAGTATCACAGGTATTTCTATTATTCCTTTGGACTTATAAGATGTCTCACCAAAATTAAATAATATTAGACTCTGTCCTAGTGTCCTTCATTCTCCTCAACTCTTCCTGACTCAAATCCATGACAATACGTGCTAGTCACAATTCCCCGCAAACTGTTGATTTACACCATATGTCCAAAATTGCATCAACCACCTCGCACGACGCTTCCACTATTTTATTACCTTCTCCTACATAAACCTCCTCTTCTGTCCCAGTTTCTGTTTTCAGTTTATTTTCTTCTAGTCTTGTTTCAGTTTTCTTCCTGTTATGAAAATTCTGAGGACAATCCCTAGCCCAATGCCATTCCGAGCTGCATATTGCACATACTGTTACCTTCCCTTCTTTGTTTATAGGATTTCTTCCACCCCTACCTCGGTTCCATATTCCCCGATATCTCTGGTTTTCCCTCCCTCTCCCAGAACTGGCATTGCCTTCTGACGACCCCCACCATTTCCATTCCTCTTTAGTCCCTAATCCCTCAAACAGTCTTTTCATTGTTTGCGACACTGTTTCGTACTCTAGCTTTTCTTGCCCACAAACCGATAATACCATTTGTTTTTTATTTTCCGTGAGATTTGATTGCTGTATTACATGATAACCCTTGACTTCCCCTTCAAGCGCACCTTTCCCCATTGCTCTTTCACACTCAGATGCTGCCTTCTCGTATCTAATTAAATAGTCCGCCATCTTTTCACTAGATTCTCTTCTTATTAGAATGTATCTTTTTATTCTGCCATAATTCTCCATTACTGAGTCTTTTAGATAGGCTTTATCTAGTTTCTCTAGGATTAACTTTGGACCCTCTATACCAGTAAGTTTATCTCTATCTAATCCTTCCACTAGTTCTCGGGCTTTCCCTTTTAAGCTCATTCTCATTTCTATCGCCGGGTATTTTGTATCTTCTCCATACAACAATAGCCAATCTTCGACTTGACCTTTCCATTCTTTGTATTCTTCTTTTATCCCGCTAAACCTAGGACATTCCCTTCTCCATCTAGTAGTAGTCACCGTTTGTTCACTGTCAGATCCAGGCATCTATGATCAACCACGCTCTGCTACCAGTTTGAAATTTAGCCCAGCCTAACCCCTTTTATTTACACAAATGAATAATCTACCCACCTGCATGCATTCTCCAACTTCAGTATACTCCAGAAATCACCTTAGAACAACAGCACAGCAAGACTTACGACCCAAAAACTCTTACCAACCATACACCACCAGCACGTGCCTTCTACTACCCCGTGTTATTGTTTACATCCCCCCGACGCCACCACCATCTTGTCTATGACGTCACAACACAACTTAAATACATCAACAGACACCTTCTAGAATCAACCATATGCTGTCCATATATAGGACACCCACCATATTTCAACAATGCATAAAATACCAATAACAATTATACAATATATAATCAGTCAGCTCCCGCGTATGACTTTCCCCTTTGGGAAATGTGTCCTCTCCACCTCTTTGCTTAATGTGTCGAGTGCAAAGGAAGGAGGGTAACACCCCGACCTGGAGTTGTACTTGGGGCTTCGGTCCACTCAGGGTGGGATCATTCCCCCTCTGAGCAAACAGGACACTCTCGACTGTTGCTCCCTCAGGTGTGTCTGCCTCTGCGGGTGGAGATCTTCAGCAGGTGTGGCGATCTCTGAGTCTTACGGGCACTCCAAGTTTTCAGGGGCTGTTTCACCACAGCACCTGGTGTACACTTATCTGTCTCGCTCCGGTGGGACAGGTGGGTCTTCCGCTGGTCCTCATGTTCCTCCGGGAACGGGGCCTGCCTCTCTTTCCCAGGGAAGAAGACGACGGGGACCGTGGAGGTACCAGCTCCGGACCGGAAACCATCTCAGCCGCTCGCTCGCGAGCGTCACTGAGTGTACAGTCACTTATCAGTAATCGTGCAGCCAGGAACCAGATGACTGAGCACGCTCACTGTCAGGATCCAGGCACGGAGCGGAAGGATGACTTCGAGTGCCTGAAGAGCTTCCCTTTGGATCGTCCTCCTGTAGCTGTCGTCATACCTGCTGCCTCTGTACCTGCCCATGGAAGTGCTACTGCCCACAGGTCCTTCTGGACAGGTGGGGTTGGGCTCTTGTCACGGACCGAGAGGGATCTGTTCCAGGTTCGATATGAAAATAAACAAAAAGAATTCAACACCAACAGTTGAAACTGGGGATATGAATATAGAAAGAAACACTAACACAACAAAGGTTTATGTACAAGCTTACTAACAAAGAGAAATGCAGAATGGTATCTCCTATTTGCATAAAAAAGGCAAAATCTTACAATGCGTGAACTGGGGAAGAAGTGAGGTAATTCAAATACTTGCTGGCCAGTTTTGCGACTCGAAGCGATGGCTTCACAAAGGAGAACAGTGGAACTTTAGTCTTCTTCTTGACTCCGTACTGTGGAAGGCAATGTCTATTCTTGATACTCGAAGGGCAGGAACTCCTCGAAATCTCTAGTAGAAAGTTTATACTCTCAAGGCTTGCTCAATGTCGAAAATATCTCGGTCGTCCACTCCTGACGACGACTTAACCAGAATTCAACCAACTCTCGAGCGACTTTTCCTCTCTGATCCTTCATCGGTTTCTTCTTCTCTTATCTCTCTCTGAAGATCTCTGATCTCTGCTGCTGAGTTCTCATTGATCTCTCTCCTGGTCTCTCACTGATTATCTGATCTGTGACTCCTACTGATGATCTGCTTCCTCCTATTTTGTCAGCCTTATTTATACAGCAATCTGGGGGCGGGGCTACCAGCGAGCGTCACAGACTCCCGAGATGATGGGAACGATTTAGAAGAATCTCGATGGAAATTTGCATCATATTTTGCTGAGTTTCTCACGACACTTTGGCGCGTGCTGCGCTCCACAACATGCCCGACGATTCCAGAACAACCGCAAATGCCTCTTTGCTGCAGACCTTCTGGAAGATGCGTTTTCCTTTCCTTTAACTTGTAATTCTTTGCTATGAAGCAATTACCATGACAGCCCTGTTGCCACCGCAACTGCCCCAGCTCCATCCTGGATGGGGGACCTGTCTGCCATCCTGAGGAAGCTGGCAAAGAAGTAGTCCAGGAAGAAGATGAAAGTCGTCGTCGTCGTCGTCGTCGTCTTCGTCGTCGTCTTCTGCCGCCTCTTCCCCTTCGACTTCCAAGGCCCCTCAGCTGAAGAAGAAGAAGAAGAAGGTGGCCACGCTTAGAGACTTCTAAGGGTTTGTCCCGCTCTGGCGGGACAGGTGGTCTTCCGTTGGTCCTCTTGTTCCTTCGGGAACGGGGCCCGTTTCTCCTTCCTCAGGGAAGAGGAAGACGGGGACTGTGGAGGTACCAGCAGTACCTCTGCTCCCAGCTCCAGAGGATCCACCTCTGGACCGGAACCGTCTCAACCGCTCTCGAGGCTCACTCGCAAGCGTCACCAAGTGTACGATCACCTACTAGTGATCGTGCAGCCAGGAACCAGACGACTGAGCATGCTCACCGTCAGGATCCAGTCACGGAGCGGAGGGTTGGTAGTAGTCACTCAGGTGACTCTCGCCAGACCAGCGGATCGCTCTCGCAGCAATCCCCTGGTTCCCAGGGTTGAGTGATGGTTCCACCAGATCATCCACGTGTTGAGGCTGTAAAGAGGGCCGGCCGCCCCCCCACCAGGACCAGCCTCGGCTGTTTCTGGTACCATGGCGCATCGTGAGGACAGTGCTTGCTCTCACCACGTTAATGGACACTACCAGTCACCTGACCGTCGCTCCCACCAGGACCAGGCGGCTCGCACAGCTGGTAACAGCTCCCCTAACGCACGAGACCGATGCTACCGTCCTCGGTCCAGTGCTTCTCCATAAGGAGACTGCTGGTCCAGACCTGCAGCTCAATTGCCACCATGGGTTGGCGATCGCCTGCAGTCCTCCCAGCCTGCCAGTTCTGCTGGTAGGCAGGGCAGGAGCGTCAGGTCTTCCTCACCTGTCCCTTCAACTTCCTTAGGCTTCACCGGGAGGAGCCAGGCAAACAGGAGTGACTGTGAGGAGTGCACTCCTTACGGTCCGGCCACGAGAGCCTACAAGCCTGGCTCGGTCCTTGGACCTAGCAGATCGTACACTCAAATGGTTGGAGGAGACCACGAGGGGTCTGGCGAGGTTCTTCCTCCACGAGGTTCTTCCTCCTGAAGGAAGTGTGTCTCGGGAGGTGATTGGCCTGGATGGACCTGACGGTCCATCGCCTCAGGATGCGATCACCCTGAGATACAGAGGTCCTTACAGAGGTCATTGTGCTGATTCGTCAGCACAACAACCTCGGGGAAGGATCGGTGGTTGCTCCCTCTGACCCTCCGTTGAGGTTGGAGTCATTCTGGGGTTCTGAGGAGAAGAACCCAGAGTGACGGTGGGACTACCCCAGTTTCCTTGGCCGATGGTGTGTTGGACCAGGTGAACACCCTTGTCTCCGGACGGGAGGACTCACTCAGGTCCAGCTGGTCAGACATGATGTTTCCCCCTCCTCTGCCTCGTCAGCAGCGCTTCTACGTGCCTTTGGTAGACCTGTTGCCAACCAAGCAGGTTTATCTGGAGATAGCTTGTCTAACTCCGGGAGTGCCTCTTCTTCACCTGCTGTTTGAGAACCTCTGGTTCTCACAGCAAGAGGCATCGGCCCTGATAGCCGCTGCCATGGCAGCTTTCCGGGCCGTCTTCTGGCTGGATCTGTAGTCCCTCACAGTATCCAGAGTCGCAGCGTCCTCGGGACCTATCGTTCCCGAGTAAGACTCGGCGTGAGAGACTGCGTCTGGAGGGAGGGGCCATCTCCTACCTTGCCCACCAGATGGCCAACCTGTGGGCCAAACTGGTTCGGAGGAGACGGGACCTATTCCTGACTCGAGTAACCAGAGCTGCTGGTCATGAAGTGATGCTGGGTCTACGTAATGGACCATTGATGGGTTCCTCCTCTCTCTTCGGCAGAGAGATGGTGGACGCTGCGGTGGAAAAATGGAGAGCTGAGAACAGTGACCGCTTAGTACACCATGCAGTTACGAAGCCTTCTTGAGAGTCTTGTTGAACTGCAACCAAGCCTTGGAGTTGGCTAGCCCTTTCTCCGCTCCTAAGACGTCAGCACCGTCGAGAGTAGCGCGAGGTAAGACCCAGCCTTCCTCTTTTGCTTCGAGAAGTGAGCATCAGCCCTCCTCTCAAGCCTCCTTCTCTCGCAGGAGTGGAGCTAAGTGGAAGGGGAAGAGAGGGAAATGCTAGGGACGGTGTTCCCCCTCACCTGCTGTCGGAACACCCTGTCCACCTTCAGACGTACGCCCCCGGTGCTGCCAGGGACGTAACACTGACAAAGAAGTAAGACCATGCTGAGCAAGCGGCTGTGGAGATAGCGTGAGATCAGTCACCAGGTTTCTACAGCCAACTTTTCATGGTGGAGAAGTCTACGGGGAGCTGGAGACTGGTGATAGATCTCTCTCCCTTGAACCGTTTAGTTTGCCAGACTCGCTTCATGATGGAAACAGCACGCTCAGTGCTGGATTCCATCAGGGAGAACAATTTCCTGCTCTCGGTGGACCTGAAGGCGTATTTCAAATACCCATCCACCAGTCCTCCAGGAAGTACCTACCCTTTATCCTCGATGGGACGGTGTACCAATTCAGGGCACTTTGTTTTGGTCTCTCAACCACCCACAGGTGCTCATGTGAGTGTTCACTCTGGTGGTGGTCCTGGCAAGCTCCTGCTCACAGTTGCTACAGGACAGAGATTGACCCCTTGACTTACGCCGCGATCTGGGGATCGTGGTAAATGTCGAAGTTGGATCTCGAACCCAGCAGAGGATAAATTCATGAGCATGCTGATCGATCTGAAGCAGCACGAGTCTTCCCCGCAGACTCACGAATCAGCAGGTTCAGGGAGGTCCATGGCCATCTTCACGTGTGGTCTCTTCAGTGAGACTAAAGGAGGGCTGTTCACAGGCACGGGACATCCTTCCTAGTTCCTCTCACGGAGGAAGTAAGGGAGGTCCTGGCCTGGTGCCTAGACAACAGGGACCTCTTATTAGCTGCACACCTGGAAGAGTTGCTGGTTACAGGAGTGTGGAACCATCACGACAAGCACCTTCACATCAACTTCCTGGAAGTCATGGCTGCGTTCCTCGCACTCCAAGAGTTCCTGGAACAACTGACTGATGGGACACTCAGTGGTATTGATGAGCGACAACACCACGCTAGTGGCATACGTTAACTGACAGGGGGCCTAGTGTCCCTCCTGTTGCACTGGTTGATGATGCAGTTGCGTGAGTGGGCCATAGCTCACTTGGTAGAGCTGTCAGCCAGACACATTCCAGGCAAGAAGAAAGTAGTGGCAGACAAGCTCAGCTGCCAGAATCAGGTGATTGGTACCGAATGATCTCTTCACCCAGACGAGGCGGAAAGGCTCTTCGACCTGTGGGGGCATCCAGTAGTGAATCTGTTAGCCACCCGGCACATCAGAAAACTTCAGGTTTTCTTCTCAGTCGTGCCGGACCCAGGGGCAGCTGCAGAGGACGGGCTTCAACATCCGTGGACAACCTCGTAGTCTATGCCTTTCCCCCCCGTTCTGCCTGATTCACAAGGTGATCAGCAGGGTGCTGGTCACCAGCAATCTTACGATGATTCTGGTGGCACCCATGGTTTTCCTTTTTTCCGGACCTGCTGGCTCTTCTCTCGGAGACAATGCAAGAGATTCCTCCATGACACAACCTGCTGTGTCAACCGCATGTAGAACGTTACGACCAGGCAGTTCATTCCCTGTGTCTTCATGGCTGGCAGTTATCCACCATCGCTGCGAGCTTGAGGTTTTCTCGCCGAGCAGCAACAGAGATGGCTGGATACCTCAGACAGTCCTCTGCAGCAGTATAGTACCAGTATATCTTCCCTCTCCCTGCAGGCAGCGGGTAGTGGTCGTCACAACACTGGACAGGACGACGATGCAGGTAAGCTACATAACCGAGCTCCATTCTATCCCTTTCATTAGGGGTAGAAGCGTTTAATCCGTCCCTTCCCTAGCAAGGTGGGGGAAGCGGATGCCAGTAAGAAAGAAATCCAATACTTATTTGGCTTCTTACTCAGGACCTAGTTCTTCCTTGCTATTCATAAGAGGTATGCTTGCCTCCCTCTTATGAATTGGTCCAGAGGTCTGACAATTGATCTTGCAGTGCACACTCCGATCAGTTGGACAGAGGCTAGAATCCCTCCCTCTGCTCTTACGACCAGGGAAGGAACCCAGGTTGGGTGAACACTAGTCTGTTCACAAGACTCAGATTCCCCCACCACCAATAAGTGAGTCTTACTTATGTAAAGGACCAAGGGTTTGTATAATGTGTTGGAACAAATCACAATTTTTGAAAGTAAATTGTATTTTTCCTAACTATATAAACCTGAGTCCTTTACATATAGTCCCACCTCATGCCACCCCTCACTCTGTTCCTGGGCCTAAAGCAAAGTGATATGTTTACCTCCAGTCGGGCCGGACTCCCGACCATCTGACAAGCAGTTACTGCCGACCTACCTTGTTAGTAAATCTTTTGACCGGTCCAGCTGGCGCTAAATAGTAATTCCTTATGTAAAGGACCTCAGGTTTGTATAGTTAGGAAAAATGCAATTTACTGTCAAAAATTGTGATTTTTCTTTCTTTTTTGTTTGTGTTCATTGTGATAGTGATTTTTTTTTAGTTGTCTAAACTTCCCAAGCCTCACAGAAAATGCCTGCTCTCGTTTCCTGCCTGCCTTGAATTTAGATCCCCATTGTACTTGTAGCAGGTGTAGGTCTAATGACTGTAGTGTAATCTAACCCTGACTGTGTTCCTCCTGGCCTTGGCTTCGATCAAGAGAGTAAGGGAATGGCAACCCCTCTCATACGTTGTCTTATGCACCCAGGGGAGATATTCCCTTGGGCCAACTTTAATGCCAGAGTTTTTGGTGGAAGCTTAGAACCCTTTGACCCTAGCTTGGCAATTGAAAGGATATTTTCTGCCCCCTCCTTCATGACAGAAGAAATACTAAATTTTGAAGCAATTTGTATTTTTCCTAATATATGAACCTATGCTTTTATATGTACTGTAGAGTTTTACCCTCCATATACCACCCTGCATAGTACTGATCTCTCCCATCTGTGGAGCTGAAACAGCTGTTGACAATAGAAGGGTCATGGGCTGACCCAGGTTGCAGTGGGATTGTTGGCCTAATTATTTATTTTTTATGTGATTCAGTGACAACCAAGGCTTCTTAAGTGTAATTCCTCCATTTATGAAAGTGTAGGTTCCTATGTTAAGAAAAATGCAAATTACCTAGAATTTGATAGTTTAACTTTTTTCACAGTTTTTTGTTTTTAAATAATCTCTACAATGTGTTTGAACACCCTATATTATTGATTTTTTGTCATAATTATATTTTATTTCCTAGAAGTATTCTGGTTCTTGTTTATCTCTATACTTATTACTTTTCAGGAATTGGAAAAAGGTCGATATGCTGAGACAGACGTTTATGTTGCTCATGCATATGTGACAGGTAGCAAGTCAGTATTAATAGGAACAGACAAACGTGTAATGTTTGTTACACGTAATGATATCATGGGACATATTAAGGTATGTTCTTCCAGTCCTTTTTTATATTATTTTTAATTTGTAGTGATCTGGTACACAGTACTAGATGGTTATGTGAAACAGGAATTATGTTTAGTTCTGTTACTTTCATATTTCTTTGTGTTACCAAAATAATGAAGACAGTTGTCGATTTATGTTGTGGGGTTTAGGTTTCAAGAACCCCTTTAAATACTACTACCACTTTTAAAATAGTTCTATGAGAACACTGAACTGTTACCAGCCCTCACAGGGCTGTCCCGAAGGATTTGTTTTTTATTTTTTATTTTATCGATTCATTTTTTTTTTTATTTTGTCAATGAAGCTACAGTTTTTCAAAAACTTTATACGTATAATGGATTAATTTCAAATTTTGAAGCTTCTGACAAAATTTCAAGGATGGATTAGTTTTCAGATGTTGATAGTCTGCTGATTATACTTTGGACATCACATAGTAAATGTTTAATCGTTATCACTACTTTGTTATTGTGGATTATTCATTAGAATAGAATAGAATACTGTATAGAATTTAGGCCAAAGGCCAAGCACTGGACCTATAAGGTCTTTCAGGGCTGAAACACTATGGTTAACTCAACACACCATATGCTACTATAATTAACTAGACTGGGCTGTAAGGCAAACTGTATCCATAAAAACCATCAGTATTTCATATGTATCCCATACTGCACAGTAACAGTGAAAGTGGAAATAGCTTATCCTTTAAAGCAACATCAATCTGAAACAACAATCTAGCAACAGGAACACTTCATGCATGTGGGCTGAAGGTACCAGTTAGCCTTATACCTCAGAAAATAAATTCTTAGAAGTAATGAAAATATCCTTTAACGTAAACCTAAAATTACATATTTTTTAAAACAATCTCTTAACTTGATAAGCAATTAAAGTATCCTATCCTGTAAGTACAGGCTAGCCTATACCATTTACTGTTTTTGCTTCTAGTATACTGTATTTTAGTTTAACCAGACCCCTGAGCTGATTAACATCTCTCCTAGGGCTGGCCGGAAGGATTAGATTTTATTACAGGGCTAGGAACCAATTGGTTACTCAGCTGTGGGATATGAACCACATTATATGGAGAAATGAATTTCTATTACCAGAAATAAATTCTTCTAGTTCTGCTTTGGCAGTAGCGGGGAGTCAACTCAGGCTACCAAATTGATAGGCACATATGTAACTCACTCGTCCAACAAGGAACTATTTGCAATACAGGCGGCCCTCGGTTAGCGGCAGGGGTTCCGTTCCTGGCCACCAACACCAAGTGATTTTCGACGCTGAGCGATTTTAAAGCCTACGGCTGCCACACACCTTCTTTCGAAACTCTAGAAAAGTGAAAGGCGCCGTAATCCCACAACGGCGCAATAAGTAAAATTATATTTATGCAGTATAGTACTATAGAATTTACTGTACAGTAACGATTTGTGGGTGTCTAGAGTATGTAAAGATATAAGTTTGTACAGTGTACTTGTAGCTGTAGTGTTCAGGTTACGATCATTAGTCTTACGATAGTTCGATTTTATGAGAGATCAAATTACAATGGCCTAACTTTATCCATCTCTAGTTACTAAGTTCAATAACAGCAAATAGAATGATGAAAGTATGGTTTTAACGTTATACTCGTTGCGTGAACGTGTATAGCCATGAACAACCGAATGAGAAACAACTTTTTTTTTTTTTTTTTTTTTCTAAGTACAACCGAACTGTATAACATCTTGTTTGGCTTGTATTTCGATCATCGTACTACAGTGCAACATTGCCGTATTTGTTTATAATGGTGTTATGTATAGAATAGAACTGAGATATCTTAATGTAATAACTTTATTCGCTATAGATCAGAGATCAATATAGATTAAAGATCAATTGGGAAATATACTGTTAAATTTAAACCTAGTTATAACTGAAGCTGAGAAAACTGTTCAAGCTGCTAATGACTATTATCGTACATCGGCAACAAGGATAAAACTGCAGTAAACTCTGCCATCACACACAACTGTAGATAAAATTGGGATAAAATAATTTTTATTCAAAACTACTGTGCTTGAAAGAACACATTTTACTGTTGGTTTCACGCCGATATAAGATAAATAACGTAAAGTTCGTATTACGATGATGTAAAGGATTATTGCGAACAGAATCACGTAATTTTTTACGCAATAAACATGCCGCCAACGTAATCTGTTAACGAAAAAAATAGTAGTTCACATTCAACGAGACATATTCAATAAATATTTCCACCTAAAAACACGCTGTATAAGGAAAAATAACTTTGTCTCATATAAGTCAAGTATATAGATATTCGTTTATGCTAACTAGAAGCGAGAGCATTCGCTCAGAATTGCGTTATGGTGAAACAAACTCGTATTCATCAGCTGATTTCAAACCACAACATTGGCCGCTCCGCGGAATACGGGCTTAAGTTTGCCGTAGTATTTTAAATACAATAATATGAGAATACATACAATATTTCTTGGATACAGTGAAATAATGTATAACTTTTTAAAGGATTTATGGAAAAGATGCATATTGTTCCGACACGGCATACAATCCTTCGGTCCTTTTACAATAGGAAGGTACTAGCGGCAGCTGGATAGGTCGTAAGCTTTCGAACAAGGGGTTCGGTAGTTAACTGCTTGTCCGACAGGCGCGCGCGCGCGACTGGGAGGTAAACAAATCACTTTTGCTTTCGGCCTCACAGGCGATTTGTGGACTGTGTGTTCGACGCTCTCTGCCCGCTTCTCGTCGTTTGCTTTCATGAGTATTTGGTTGTGTTTGTGTGTGAATCATTGTAAGTACAATCATTTCCTCTCTTATTTCATCATTTGTGATTTGATCAATTATGGAATCTCCACGCCTCGCTACCCCCCGGAGATTATGCCCTGGTACCGAAGGGCGTAAATGCGGAAAGTTCCGCTCATTCCCGGAAATTGATCCACTATTTTTGTGCGCTCGGTGTCGGGGGCGCGAATGCACCCGAGCCGAGCCCTGTGAAGTATGTTCTAATTGGTCGGGGAAGGCGCAGTGGGCTTTGTACGAAGGCAGGAAGAACGAAGGCCTGCAAAGGAGTCGTCGGAAAGCTCTCCCGCGACTCCTTTGGTTACGGACACTTCGTCTTCTTTCCTGCCGCCGCTCAGCTCCCACGTTTGGCGCCTTCCCTTCGGGGGGGGTTTCTAGGTCTTTCTCCTCACCCGACCTGTCGATTATGGAGGAGGGCGCTAGATACCCCGATGTCGAGTTGTACTCTGGGTCCTCTATCCGTTCGTCTTCGCGCGAGCGGGTAGAGGATCCTGCTAATCACCCGACTTCTGCTTCCTCAGGTGCGGTTGCCGCGAAGGACGACCTCGGACAGGTGTGGGCATCGTTGGGTCTGCAGGCGTGCCGAGTGTCCAGGGCTGCTCTACCATCTCGCTGGCTCTGTGGCGGTCACGCATGCTACGGTTACGACCACCACCACGACCTTACAACGCCTGGCTATGCTTCACCTCCTCACCTGGTTGTACACCCCGCACTTCGCGGTCTCTGTCACACCAACTACATCGGTGCAGGGGCCAGTCGCCGTACCACGGGGGAGTGTGATGCCGCCCGCTGGGGTTGCCCGTGCTGCCGCGACCGGACTTCGTGTGCCCGAAGAGCTCGCCCCTGGACCTCCCACCAGTACCTAGGATGGCTGTGCCGCTGGTCCGTCCACCTGGACCGCCTGTACAGCCTGCCGTACCTGCCATACCTGCCCAGCCGCTATTCACGGACGTGACGTTACCGACCACTGCTGCCGTTCCTGTACCTGCTCCTGCCGTCTCCACTGCTGTTCCTGTGATGCTGCACCTGCTGACGTTGTTCCTGTTCCTGGCACCGCTGCTCCCGATGCTGATCTGTTCGGACGGTGCGTCCGGGCCCTGTTGCTTCGGCAACAGCAGCCCCGGCTCCGCTCTGGATGACAGATCTGACATCGGTCCTGAGGAGGTTGACGAAGAAGAAGAAGAAGAGGAGGAAGGTGTCGTCGTCGTCTTCATCGTCTTCTTCGTCGTCGTCGTCGTCTGCCGCCTCTTCCCCTTCTTCTTCTAAAGGCTCCCCGCCTAAGAAGAAGAAGGTCGCCTCCCCCCCCCCCATAAGAAGTCTCCTTCGGGAACCTCTAAGGGCCCGTCTCGCTCTGGTGAGACGGGGGGTTGTTTCTTCCGCTGGTCACCCTGCTCCTTCGGGGGCAGGACCCGTCTCTTCTTCCGCAAGGAAGAAGACTACGGGGACTAGAGGAGTGCCGGCTAACACCGGCACTTCCTCACCTGCTGTTAGTGGTTCGACCATGGCAGCAGGATCCGTCTCGGCCCTCCTCGTTCGCGGAGGAGGTACCGAGTGTACGGTCGCCTACCAGCGACCGTGCAGCTAGGAACCAGACCTCTGAGCCAGCTCAGGCGTCCAGGTTTCACGGCACGGAGCGGAAGACTGGTGACAGCCGCTCACGCGACTCTCACCAGACCAGCTCTTCGCTCTCGCGGCGAGCAGCTGGCTACCTGGGCGGACGTGACGGTCCCCATGGACCGGCCACGGGCTGAGGCTGGGAAGAGGTCCCCCCGTTCGCCGGCGCAGCCACGGCTGGTAGGCTACCAGCGACGTGACGCGCCGTGAGGATACGCACGGTCTGGTCCACCGTGACAGTGGAGCTCGCCGGTCGCCTGACCGTCACTCTCACAGAGAGCGATCGGGTACGGCAACCAGCACCACTCCTCTGACACACGAGACCGGGGCCGCTGTTCTCGGTCCAGCCGTTCTCCACAGCGAGACGGCTCGACTAGGCCTGCAGCTCGATCGCCACCAGAGGGTTGACGATCGCCTGCAGTCTTCCAAGCCCACTGGTTCTGCCAGCGAGCGAGGAGGGAGCGTCAGGTCTGCCTCTCCCATACCTTCAACCTCCTCGGGTTACACCGGGAGGGGCGAGGTATTGAGGAGTGATCGTGAGGGGTGCGCCCCTCAGGATCCCACCACGTCGTCCCATACGTACCAGGCACGGTTCTCGGACCAGCCAGGTCGTATGCACAAGTGGCTGAGGAGACCGAGAGGGGTCTGTCGCTGTTCCTCCCCTCGAGGGAGGAGGGTCTCGGGAGATGCTCCTGTTTGAGGGACTGGATGGTCCGACTCCGCAGGACGCAGTCACTCCATGAGATCCAGAGGAACTTTGCCGAGGGTTATTGCGCTGATTCGTCAGCACAACGACCTCGCGGAAGGATCGCCGCTCCCACCATCCGAGCCCACGTCCCGGCTCGAGTCGTTCTGGGGCCCGAAGAGGGAACCCAGACCGACGGTGAGTTTGCCGCGTTCCGAGCTTGCCGACTCAGTGCTGGACCAGGTAGAATCGCTTGTCTCCGGGCAAGAAGGTTCTCTCAAGTCTGGCAGGTCGAGCAAGCTGCTTCCACCTCCTCTGCTGCGACAGCGGCGTTTTTTTACGTGCCATCTGAGGACCCGATGCCGCCCAAAACAGGTGAACCCGGCCCGGAGTTAGCCAGCTGACTCCGGGTGTCCTCTGCTGCAGCAGTCCTGTCCGAGAACCTATGGTTCTCGCAGCACGAGGCATCACTCGGCTGGAATCTACTGCCATGGCAGCTTTCCAGCCGTCTCCTGGTTAGATCTGTGGTCCCTCACAGTATCTAAGGTCGCAGCCAACTCCGGGGAATTTCTCCCGAAGATGACTCGGCCTTTAGGAGACTTTGCCATTCTGGGGGAAGAGCCATCTCCTTCCTTGCCCACCAGCGGTGAAACCTGTGGGCCAAACGGTTCTCCGACGTAGGGACGCTGTCCTTATCGGTTTCCAGGCGGCCGGGCGTGAAGCGGCGTTGGGACTTCGCAACGGACCTTTACGGAGTTCCACGTCTCTCTTCCCAGGAGAGATGGTGGACGCTGCGGTGGACAGACGGCGCACTGACGACAGTGACCGTCTGGTTCCACCAGGCAGTCTCGAAGGCTTCTGGCAGCCTCGGACTGCGGCCAAGTCAAAGAGCTCGGCTAGCGCTTCCTCGGTGGCTAAGACGGTAGCTGCGTCGAAGCCCCGGGGAAAGACTCTGTCTTCGTCGACTTCTACAAAGGGGAGCCGTAACCAGCCCTCCTCCCAGCCCTCCTCCTCCCGTGGAGCTCTGGGAAGAAGTCGAAGAAAGGGGGGAAACGCTAGGGACGGCGTTCCCCCTCACCTGCTGCCGGAAGTGGGGGGGTGCTGGCCAGCCATGGGCAACTTGGCAGCGCTACGGCGCCGAGACCGGATGTAGATGTCCTTCGGGAGGGATATCTATTACCCTTCGAATCTCGGCCACCCCTCACCTCCAACCCGGTCCAACAGCAGTTGTACGTTCCAGGGTCATCGAAGGACATAGCATTGAGACAGGAGATCAAGACCATGCTGAGCAAGAGAGCTGTAGAAATCGTCACGGATCAGTCACCGGGCTTTTACAGTCGACTCTTCCTGTGGAAAAGTCTACGGGAGGGCTGGCGCCCGGTTGATAGATCTCTCTCCTCCTGAACGGTTTGTTCGCCAGACCGGTTCACGATGGAGACGGCACGTTCAGTGCTCGACTCCATCAGGGAGAACGATTTCATGCTTTCAGTGGACTTGAAGGATGCGTATTTCCAAATACCCATTCATCAGTCCTCCAGAAAGTACCTCCCGCTTCATCCTCGACGGGACGGTGTACCAGTTCAGGGCACTTTGCTTCGGTCTCTCAACCGCCCCACAGGTGTTCACGCGAGTGTTTCACTCTGGTGTCGCTTGGGCCCATTCGCACGGGATACGTCTGATGAGGTATCTCGACGATTGGTTTAGTCCTGGCGAGCTCCGCTCGCAGTTGCTACAGGACAGGGATCGACTGCTCGAGTTCTGTCGCGATCTGGGGATCGTTGTGAACTTCGAAAAGTCCGATCTCGAGCCCAAGCAGAGGATGAAGTACCTGGGTATGCTAATCGACACGGTAGCAGGGCGAGTCTTCCCCGCAGACTCGCGGATCAGCAGATTCAGGGAGGCAGCCAACCAGTTCCTGTCTCGGCAGGAACAGGTAGCTCAGCGATGGCAAGTCGTGATCGGACACCTGTCGTCACTCGAGAAGTTAGTCCCTCACGGGCGTCTTCACCTGCGGTCTCTTCAGTGGAGACTAAAGGAGAGTTGGGTCACAGGCGACGGATCCCCCCAAGCTTTCCAGTGTCACTGACACCGGAGGTGAGGCAGGACCTAGCCTGGTGGCTGGACGACAGGAACCTCTTAAGAGGAGTGCCTCTGCGCACTCCCCCCCCGGACATGCAGCTCTCAGACGCATCGACCGAGGGATGGGGCGCACACCTGGAGGAGTTGCTGACTTCAGGAGTGTGGGACGAGAACGACAAGCACCTTCACATCAATGTACTGGAACTCAAGGCAGCGTTCCTCGCTCCTCCAAGAGTTCAGGACCGCTTGATGGGACATTCAGTGGTGTTGATGTGCGACAACACCACGGTAGTGGCCTACGTCAACAAACAGGGGGGCCGTAGTGTCTCTCCCGTTGTACCGTTACGTGCGGCAGGTGCCACGAGTGGGCGAGGCACACTCAATAGAGCTGTCGGCACGCTACATTCCAGGGAAGAGGAATGTAGTAGCAGACACGCTCAGCCGTCGGGATTAGGTGATAGGGACCGAGTGGTCTCTACACCAGGACGTGGCGGAAAGGCTCTTCGACCGTGGGGTGGGGGCGAACCAGTCGTGGATCTGTTCGCCACCCGGCACAACCGGAAGCTCCAGGCTGTTCTTCTCGGCCGTGCCGGACCCATGGGCAGCTGCAGAGGACGCTCTTCAACACCCGTGGGACAACCTCTTCGTCTATGCCTTTCCCCCGTTCAGCCTGATTCGCAAGGTGATCAGTCGAGCACTGTCACCCCGAATCTCAGGATGATCCTGGTGGCTCCCAAATGGCCACAGGCCATTTGGTATCCGGACCTGCTGGCTCTTCTGCAGGAGAACCGAGAGAGATTCCCCCTTGGCACAACCTTCTCGCCCAGCACACGTCGAGCGGTACCACGAGCAGTCCAGTCCCTACGTCTTCAACGGCTGGCTGTTATCCACCATCTCTTGCGAACGAGAGGCTTTTCTCGTAGCGCAGCAACAGAGATGGCTGGAAACGTCCGTCAGTCCTCTGCAGCTGTGTACCAGGGGAAGTGGGCCGTCTTCTGTGGTTGGTGTCGTAGACGGGGTCTATCTCCTCTCAGAGCCACTCTTCAGCAGGTAGCGGATTTCCTCGTTTTTCTTCGCCGAGAGAAGCTCCTCTCAGTCCCCACAGTCAAAGGATACAGAGCCGCCCTGGCTCTCGTCCTGAAACTGAGGGGATTTGGACATCTCGAACTCGTTCGAGATCTCCTTGCTTATGAGGAGCTTCGAAAGGTCTTTGCCCACCCAGGGAACTCAGGCCCCCTGCGTGGGATGTGACTCTCGTCCTTAGGAGTTTGACTCGAACGCCGTTCGAGCCACTCCGAGAGTCGTCAGACAGGGATCTGACCCTCAAGACCCACTCTTCTTGCTGGCCCTGGCATCGGCGAAGAGAGTAGGGGAACTTCATGGTCTTTCCTATGATGTACGACACTCCAGGGGATGGGGATCTGTGACGCTCGATTTGTCCCGAACTTCGTTGCGAAGACTCAGAAAACCGTCGATCCCTGACGACAGGTTCGAGTCCTTCACGATTCCCTCCCTAAATGGACTTCACCGATAATGATGCGGATGAGATGCTGCTTTGTCCTGTGAGGGCGCTACGGCGCTATCTGAAGAAAACTCGACACCTCAGGCCTGAGTGTCGACGCCTCTTTGTTAGCACCGGGGTAACCAAGAAAGAAGTATCCAAGAACACTCTTTCATTCTGGCTGCGTGAGGTCATCAGGAGGCGTATGAGGCTGATGGTAGTGACGACATCCGTACGTCCCGTCCGAGAGCTCCGAAATCAGAAGTATTGGCCCCTCGTTGGCGTTTCGTAAGAACTTCTCCGTGGCGCAGTCCTGAAGGCAGGGGTCTGGTCTAACCAGACTACCTTTACGTCCTTCTACCTTACGGGATATTGCCCACAGGTCCTTGGATACCTTTTCTTGGACCCGTGGTGGCTCTCAACAAGTTGTGTAGCTAACCAGACCCTCGCAGCTGAAACAGCATCGAGTCCTGGTGTGACTGTGGTGGATGGATGTGTGAGTGAGTGAGTGACTGGCTCCCTCTTCCCATCTTTTCCTCCTCCTCTACCTGTGGGCAGAGGGCCACGGTCGTCACTACGCTGGATGAGGACGAGATGCAGGTGAGCTATATGATAGAGCCCCATCCTATCCCTTTCAACTAGGGATAGGAGCAGAATATCCACCACTTCCTCCTACAAAGGGGGGGGAAGTGGATGCCTACAAGAGTCAAAACATGACTTTATATTTGCTCCTGTACAGGAACAAGTTCTTACATTGCTGGTACGAAGAGATACGCTTGCCTCTCTCTTATGTACTCGGTCCAGAGGTCTGACCATTGATCCTGCGGTGCCACACCCGATCAATCGGACAGAGGCTTGGATCCCTCCCTCGCTCTTACGACCCAGGGAGACTTCCAAGGTTGGGCGAACACCAGTCTGTTCACAAAAGACTCAGATTCCTCCCACCAAGAAGTGAGTCTTCCTATTGTAAAAGGACGAAGGTTGTATGCCGTGTCGGAAACAAATGACAATTTGTCCAAAATTGCATTTTTCCTAACTATACAAACTGAGGTCCTTTTACACATAGCCCCACCTCATGCCACCCCTCACTCTGCAGTTTTTGCTTGGGCCAAAAGCAAAAGTGATTTGTTTACCTCCCAGTCGCGCGTTTCGCGCGCCTGTCGGACAAGCAGTTAACTACCGAACCCCTTGTTCGAAAGCTTACGACCTATCCAGCTGCCGCTAGTACCTTCCTATTGTAAAAGGACCTCAGGTTTGTATAGTTAGGAAAAATGCAATTTTGGACAAATTGTCTATAATAAAATACAAACATTTGAAAAATCGA